>NC_135313.1:124118742-124418742 GCF_048772815.1 Callospermophilus lateralis | reverse complement strand
GGGGCCCCAAAAGTCAGCTTCTTTGTGTAAAATTTGTCCAGCAGCCAGAGCTCTTAAGCAAGGGGCCCACCCACGGATGGTAGGGTCTACTTAATTGGACATATATGCCACAGGTGCAAATGTAGGCCCATAGTTTTGACCTAAGACCCCAAGTGCTTGCTCTCCTTGTTCATGGATATATAGATGAAATGGTCTTGAAAGATCAGGAAGGTGAAAGGCAGGTGCCTTTAAGACGAGTTGCTGAAGCCTACAGAAGTAGTAGTTGGGGGAGGAGGCAAGAGATTCACTAGGAGGTCCCTTTGCTAGGTGATACAGGGGTTTGGATAGAAGAGAATAATTTGGGATCCAGGCCCTAAAATAACCTGCTAGTCCTAGGAATGATAGTATTTCGGCTTTCGTATGGGGCACTGGAAGATAAGAGAGGAGTTGCATCCTATCCAGTATTATTTCCTTTTTCCTGGGTGTAAGGCAAAAAACAAGATAGGTTACAGAAAACTGGGAAACATGGGCCTTTTGGGGAGACACCCTATATCCCTTGTATGCTAGGAAATTAAGAAGCTGGGCAGTGTGGAATTGAGAGTGTTCCCAAGAGGGACTACATAGAAGAAGGTCATCGACATATTGAAGGAGAGTAGAGTCAGGACAGGTCGGGTGAAAGGATGTAAGGTCCTGGGCAAGAACTTGGCCAAAGAGATGTGGCCTATCCCTGAATCCCTGTGGGAGGACAGTCCAGGTAAGCAGGCGAGAATGGCGGGTGTGAGGGTAAGTCCACGTAAAAGCAAAAATATCCTGAGATTCTGATGACAAGGGAATAGGAAAGATTGCATCTTTTAAATCTAGGACCGAGACGTGGGTAGTAGTGAAAGGGATCTGAGAGAGGCAGGTGTAAGGGTTGGGCTCTAGTGGGTGGATAGGGACCACAGAGGAGTTGACAAGGCGAAGGTCTTAAACCAGCCTGTAGGACCCGTTAAGTTTCTTAACTGCCAGAATGGGGGTGTTGAAAGGAGAGTGTTTAGGCCTGAGACACCCCTTTCATAATAAATCCTGAATGACGGGCTCTAATCCGAGGAGGGCTGTGGTTTTGAGTGGATATTATGGTTGACTAATATATCTTGAAGGGTCCCGTAAGACAATATGAATAGGACTGCATTTAGCCATAAAGGGTGTAGTTGTGTCCCAAACCTCATGGTTAACTGGTTTAGATAGTCGTGGGAGAGTGCATGAATGAGGTTTATCTGCCCCTAGGAACATCATGAGGAAATGAGAGGTAGGAGAGGTGTGGGGTGATATGTGAATGGTGACTTTTAATAGTGAGAGTATGTCCCTTCCCAGAAGGGAAATGGGGCAATGGCTCATAACAAGAAAGGAGTGTGTGAAGGACAAAAGGGATCCCTGCATATAACATGATAAGGGGGGAAGTTTTTGAGGGAAAATCTGTTTACCTCCTACCCCGACAATAGGAGTTTTTGAGGGTGTGGTATGACTCACTAGTATCCAAGAGGAAGAAAATGAAGCTTCCATCCACCAGGAAGGTGACCCTAGGCTCTTGCTTTTTGATGGTAATAGTTGGGAGAGGAGGCCCAGGGCTCTATCAATCCTCCTCTGCCAAGCCCAGGAGAGGCTGGGGTTGCTGGGCACCTGACCAACCTCCCTTGCAGGTTGTTGGGCAGTCTGCCCCCCAGTGTCCCCTTTGATGGCATTTTGGGCAGGGGTTGGAGGGTGTCCTCGGCGTAGAACAATCCCTGGCCAAATGTCCCTCCTTACCACACTTGAAGCAAGCTCCTGGGGGTGTCTTATTGGGACAGCGTGTTGATGGGCCTTCTCTGAATGACCTGGGCCAACATTTGGAATTTGACATTTTCAGCCCTCTGCCTACGGCGTTCACTTCCATCCTCTCTACCATGAAAAACATTGAAAGCGACAGCGAGGATTTCGGTCTGAGGAGTAGCAAGGCCCTGTTCAAGCTTTTTAAGCTTGGCTTTAATGTCAGGGTAGCTTTGGGCCAGAAAATATGTCATTAAGACATGATGGCCATCAGGGGTTTCTGGGTCGTGGATTGTGTACTGTTGAAGGGCCTTGGTTAGTCTATCCAGGAATTCTGAAGGTGTTTCCTCCTTTTTTGAATGACCTCCTGCACGTTTTGAAAGTTAACAGCCTTGCGGGTGGCCTTTTTCAGGCCCGCCAAGAGGCAGGATGTAAAAAGGTCACGAAACTGTAAGCCTTCAGGGGTGTTGTAATCCCATAGGGGATCCTGCTCTCGGACAGCATGAGGGCCTGTGAGGTGGTTAGGATTGGTCCTATGATTTTCATCAGCATGGGCTTGGGCTAGCATCCAGACCCATTGCCTTTCCTCAGGGAGAAGTGTATTGGCCAAGAGCATGTAGATGTCATGATGAGTGAGGCTATATGCTTGCAGGACCCATTGAAACTCCCGAATGTTAAGTGGTGGGGTCAGTGGTGCAAGAGCCTTACTTCCTCTCTAGCTGAGTAATGTCCGACATGGAGAAGGGCACTTGGACTCTAATGACACCCTCGGGACCAGCTACCTCACGAAGGGGTGCGATTGTCTTGGGGGTGGGAAGGAGTCCCTTAGACCTGGTAACAGGAGGACTGAAAGAGGCAGGCGGCGGGCAGGAAGGAGAGGGAGAGGAAGGGAGTGTCTTTGTGGAGGAGAAGGAGGTGGAGCAGGCAGAAGATGGCGGAGGGGAGGGGGATGATACGGAAGGCTGAGGATCCATGGAATCAGGCAGAGGAAGAGGAAGGTATAGCGGGAGAGAAGGGGTAGATGGGGCTGGGGGATAAGGTGGGGGTTCATCTGCTAGGTCGAATGAGGAAGAATCTGTGAAGTCAGGAATAGAAGTAGTGGAAGAGAGGGGTTTGCAAGCAAAGAGGACCTGAGAGGGAAGGCAAAAGGAGCAGAGAGCAGGGTGCTGTGTGTGAAGGCTAAAACCTTCAATGCAGGGAATCTCCCTCCACTTTTTCAGATGCTGGCAGTAGTTAAAAAGTTCCCAGAGGAGGTTTGGATCTAAGGAGCCTTCTGGTGGCCAATGATTGCCATTATCCAGTGGATATGTAGGCCAATCTTGGGTACAGCATTTGATTAGAAGTTTGGGTTGATGTCTCGTGTGAGGGAGAGTGTGGCCAGATTATTTATTAAACATTTGAGAGGTGAGGCTTCAGGTACAGACGAAGAGGTGCCCATAGTGACAGGGAGAGATGGAAGAGAGAGAGAGAGAGAGAGAGAGAGAGAGAGAGAGAGAGAGAGAGAGAGAGAGAATAAGAGTAAGCGAGAGAGACAAAGAGAAAACCCGGGCTTGAACAGCTTCCAGGAAGCTCAGGGCAAACGGGGGTCAGGTGGGCATCCCCAAAATGACCAGCCTTCACGAGGAAATACAGAGGGCACTACCTGGTCGTCACCAGTGAAGTGCGATCTGTGAGACCAAAAGCGATTGGAGCCAAGGGCAACCTAACGTCAGGAAAGTTTTCGACCACAGCAGAAGAAGTCAGTAATGAAAACAGAACTCCGGTTCCGGCAGAATGCAGTTCCAGGCTGGGAGTTCAGTTTTCCCTGAGCATAGAGGCAGCTTCAGCCAGACACAGCAGCCCCACAGGAAACAGCAACTCTAGCCGGCAGCAGCAGAGGCAGTGGAGCAGGTAAAACCACAGAGCCTCTCGTGTAAACTCAGAAGCCTCACGCCCCAAAGGGAAACGGAACACCAGAGGGCCCACTGCGAATAGTAAAGGTCTTAGTGAGAGGAATTCCCTCTCCCCTACCGGGCGTCTGGAGTGTGCAGGATGATCACGGTCACAAAACCAGTGGCAGCCCGAAGGGAGTTGGCGAGCCAGGGTCAGGGGAGGATTACCTACATCAGATCAGTGGTGAGTGCAGAAAACCAGCGTCTGAAAAGAGCGGACTAGGGCAGAGTGTCTCGGTGGAGCGGGGTACGGGGCTTTTGTTGGAAAGAGCTCACCCGTATCCTCTCATGGGGCACCAGAATGAAAGAACTCCCCACGCAAAGACACTTCACCAGAATTCCAATTTTATTGCAAAAAGCTGTGTGCTTATATAGAACTAAGGTGGAGATGGAAGGGCTTAGATAAATGGCAGGCAACCCATTTATTGGCAAGTTCTTTCAGATATCAGCTCCGGAGCCCAGGAATTAATTCTCATTGGGGCTAAGGTTCTCCGCCAGCGAGATTTGAAATTGGAGGAGGCGGGAGAGTTCACAGGGGCGGGAACTTTTTGCGTCACTGCAGAAAAGAAGAAGGTAGGAAGAAGAAGTCCATAGGCACCATGTTGGGAATTTTTCTCTGGGTTATGGCTGCTGTTTATACTTTTGCCAATAATGACTATACCAGAAAGTGCCTTGATTGACTGGTTTTCATAAAAATGGTGTTTAACAGAGATGCCAGAAAGTTGCATCCTGCTGAGTAGTGGGACTAGAGCAATGGTGGGCAGGTGTGTGATAAAACATCTGTGGGGTGGCCATGTGGATCTGCCATTGGCTTCCAAATGGCTTGTGACTGACATGGTGAAGCCAGCAGACCCTTATATGTAAAGGCATGTTTTTATATGGAGAGGTTTCAGTACATTGTTCAGAATCAGGTTGCTATGGTGAAGGAGGCAAGATATGTGGGATAAAAGTCTTGTTCTTGTATTCTCCTGCAGACCCTGACCCTCCACACGTTACAGAACTCCCTCCTGCACTGTGTCCCAGTTGAAAACCTTGCATATCATGAAACAAATACAAAACTCCCAGTGCAACAGCAAGAAACACCACGAAAATGGAGGATGACCATATGGTTTCACAGAAAACATGGGGAGACATTTAGCCCCCAGTGGCCACAGTTTACCTACAAAGAGAGAATTCAGCACTGCTGCCTCATGTTCATTGGAAAAGAAGAAACCATGTCCTCCAGGTCTCATTGATGCAGACCCAGCTTTGATGGTCTCACTAGAAAGGAAGCTAAAGATCCTGACAGCAACATATGTTTCAAGTGCCCAACCTCACAGGCAGTTTCTCAAAAAGTCTCTAGGCCAGTAGATCTCTATTTTTGTGGAGTGTTTACGGTGTCCTTTACTTTTGGAAACACCTCTACCACTTCCAAGGTTGTGAACTCCTGAGCATATTCAATTCCAGATATGTATTCACAGATTTTCTAACTCTTCTCCTCTAATTGTGTCTTACTTAGGGCAAAGGTTTTGTCAAGGCATTGTTCTGAATTAGAGTGGGAAGATTTTTGTGTAGCACATATTTACATACACATTGGATTCATTTTCAAATTTTTCATTTGAAATACTGAATCCCTGACACTAACCCATACCCTATTAGACTCTGACTACAAATCCTAATATGATGGAGAAAAATAACCCAAATAGAAGAAAAAATACAAGCAGTCAGAGGAGGCACGGTGTATATTTGTTCTTGCTATTTGCATGATATAAGGTAGGAGTTATAAATCTTGTCAATTTTTTGTTGAAATAGTTCTCCATGTGTTTTGAAAGTTAACAAATATGTGAGTTTCTGTTTCCCTTTCTCTGTAGGCTATTCAGCACATGTATTTTCATATGCACATATAGAATCCTACCTGGTATCACACATACATTCCTATGAGGTGGCTAACTTGGCAGATACAAAGTGTGAGAAGAGATAACTCCTCCTAAATGCTTTTGGAACTGAACATTCGAACTATGAGTGAGCTTCCTAGTAGAACAACATTATACATAAATCCATGTTCAGTAAAATTAATATTTTTGGATCTGTAGATGATATATATTTCACGATGAATTTTGATTGGCATATATATTGCTACTTTTTAATGTCTTTGTTTGTGTTTTGTATATATATATATATATATATATATATATATATATATATATATATATATAACATATATATATACACTCTCCAGATTTTTCAAAATATGAAATATATGCATCTTATTATACACTCCCTACATTCATTCATGTTCATGTATGTGGATTTATAGTAAACTTTTCATAAGATTATTCTCAGAAATATTCATTCACCTGAAATACATATTTTTTTCCTAGATCTGAAAACTAACTTCAGTGAATGGTGCATACAAATCCTAATATTTCTCCAGTAACTGACCCAGTTTAACATTAATGCAAGTAGATTCCTATGGGACATGATGTATATTTTGATGTTAATTTTTATTCAACACTGGTTCATTACTATTTCTTTAATTTATGCACATCATAGGATATATATTTCATCCAGAAGTTAGTAAATTTATACGCATTTGTTTCGCTTTCAATCACTTCCTGCTTCAGAACACATGTATTCCTCCATGTTTCTTGACTGCTCTTTTCATGAGACTTCTTTCCAAACACAATATTTTCGATTTCCAAAATCACTTTTGAAGCAAAACTCACACACTCTTCATGATAAACCATAACCCTAATATTACCATTAGATGTATAATTCGTTGAAATGAATGTATGTGTATCAATATAAGATTTCCTGTATATTTTCACATATCAATTCAATCCATTTTTTAAAGTTGTAACCAGTTATATTATTTATTCACAGTATGGTCTACTCATGCATTATCTCTATATTCATAGACAAAGGGTACACCTATTTGTACCCCAATACTAATTTACATGTCTTCAAACTATTGCTATAAGAAATGGTGGAATAAATAATCATGTCTCCTGATCTACATATACATTTTATCACAGTAATATTTTGGACACAAAAAGCAAAGGTCACACTTATGATTGTACAAATGTAAAAGTCGTTCTAGCGTTGGAGGAAGAGACAACAAACAGACTGTCTAATGCAACAGCAAAGGGGTTATTGGTGGTCCAGCATGCTGGGGCTCAGAGCTCACTTGAATAGAGAAGAGAGTCCTTAGAACATCTTAAGCAGAGCTTACATACTTAACTTGGAGAGGGAAGGGAGGGAAGTTTATTGCTGGTTCAGGGCGAATGGGCGGTTTGCGTGCAACCGGGTGAGAAATTACATTCTGCAGTTTGGCAGTTGGGGACAGCACATTCTGGGAACAAGATTACAAAACAGTTCTCAAGATTTCAATAGTGTTTTGTTAAGAATACAGAAAAACAGGAACTGACAAATAACTATTTTATTAATCTTTCATTTCCCACTTCTTTTTCTGGTTACATTTAATCATAAAAGTGATCATTGAGGGGTGTCACATTTTATGTCTGCTAGTGGGGTATATTGTTGTCTGATTACCAAAATTTAACTTGTCCAATTTGAGGTGGAAGGAATGAAACTAAGAGGTGGAGCAAACAGGGTCTACAGTTAGCAATAATATGATGATTATTAATGGACCGGCCAGAGCTGATAAAAGCATAGTTAACCAGGGGGACTGTGTGAACGAAGATTCTAACCACCCTATTTGGGCCTCTCTCTCTCGTTGACGCTCTTCAAGGCGTCTTCTCAATTTACTCATAGATAATTTTACAACCAGTATGATCGGAATATAAACAACATTCTTCCCTCAATACAGCACAATAGCCCCCTTTTCTCATGAAGAGGAGTTCCAACCCTCGCCTGTTCTGTAAAACAACTTCAGAGAGAGATGTTAAAGATTCCTGTAAGCCTGTGATGAAGGTTTAATATCTTTAAGCTTTGGTCTACTGCTGCTTCTAATTGGGTCATTTATTGTGTTCCATGGACTAGGGCAGTGGTTCCTGTGCCCAGCCCTGCAGCAACTCCTATTCCTAATAGGATGGCTAAAGTGAGGCATACAGATTCCCAGCAGAACCGGGTTGTATGCCCCCCGCTATTTGATCTTAATGAACCTGCATCATGATAGAGCACTCTGGGAACCATCTGCACCATTACATAATTAATAGCACCAGTTGACAATTTTATGAAACCATAAACAATGTTTAAGTATATAGAATTATACTCTTGTAGGTATGGACAGGGCAAGGCACCTAAGATAGCACCGAAAACAGAGAAACAGTCCTTTTTGGTTGCAACCGGATTTAGAGGGCATTGCTTCTGTTGTAATCAATTAATCCCCTGAACTCCAAGTTTAGGTAGTTTCAGAATTTTGTACCCAACATGTAATGGAAGGGGCTAAGAAGTTCACAGTCTGCAGAAGTCCCCAAAAAGCAGTTTTTGTTTCTGTTTTTTTTTTCCCTCTCTTCTGGGCAAGTTAACTTTTTAAGGACACCTAGGAGGGGGAGAGCATTTTTCTTCTATTTTTTTTTGTTTTCTCCCTGCCAGCTGTTACCATGGCGCACAGTTGGTAACTTCTTTATCTTACAAATGTAAACATCCCTGTGAAGCCCCAGCTCAAGGCCAGAGGCCTTGTTCACATATTTTCTGAAAAACTAGTAAGGGGGTGTCTAGCTTAGGAGTGCTGATTTTTCCAGCCAGTTGCCAAGTAGAACAGGCAACACAAAAAGAGGAAGGTTATCTACATTGAACTAATTTATAGGGACTCTTTTGCTGAAAGTCCTAAAGTCAGCCATGGTGAAGAATTTTGGAGAAGGTCAGTTAAGACTTTTCTGTGGGCCTTGTACAGAGGGGGAAGATGGGGAAGGCGGGGGGTGAGAGTAGCTACGTGGATCTGTGTAGGAGAAAGGAGAGATGTAAAATAATAAAGAGAAAGGGGTTTAGGATTTTCCTAGCAGCAAAATTTTGAGCAGTAGATCAGGTAGAGCAGAGGGGAAGACTGGAGTGAGTATCCCAAAAAGCCTGTGAGGGACTTTAAATTCTTAGTTACCTGTTTTCAGTGATGATAAAGCAACTTTAAAAGCCATTTTTATTACATCTTGGATAGGGGTCTGAGGGCTCTCCTCAGCTGGTTTGAGCTTTGGTATAGCTGGTAAGAGGACCTGGTGGGACTCGGTGCGGGCACTGACAGGAGAAGAGAGGAGTGAGTTGGTGGAAGGGTGCCTCAGTAACTGCTACATCAGCAAGGGGGCAATTGTCTGAGAACCGAGGTTTGGGTTTTGATCTAGTAATTGGAGGGGAGAAATCAGGTTGCTGAGGTGGGAGTGACAGCAGAGATTCTGGAGCAGAAGGCAGAGGGTGGGGATCTATTGGAGAAGCATAGTTCAGGATGTGAGAGAAGGAGGGAATAGGCCTCCACATAGGGGAATCTCCTTTCACCCTTTTGAGCACTTGCAGAAGTTAAAAAAGGTCACACAGAATTTGAGGATCTAGAGACCCATCTGGGGACCATCAGTTTGGGTTGTCTAATTGGTAATATGGCCAATGCTGTGTACTGAATTTTATGAGGAGTTTGGATTCCACCAGGCAGCCCCTGTATGCTCACATCCCCATGACTTTCAGAAGAAGTCAGCTTTTCCCGCATACAGCCATGGCTGTTTGTGGTTTTGATTGTCCGCCGGGAAAACATAGTAATCTAGGCTAGCCAACCTGCATCAGGCTCGTGTGTCCCTACATCCATAATGTTTGTTTCCATTATCTGTGGTACAGAAGGGATTTAATGGAATTTTAGTGGGATCCTCTTTTTCAGAGATATCCCAATAGGAATGAACTATAGCCAGCTGACAAATGTCTGGGTGGAGAGATGGCCACCAGGTCCCTAAGGCAGCTATATGTCAGATAGACAATACTTCTTGTCTAGTAGGATTTGTGATCAGCCATCACTGCTGTACGGGCTGATGAGCATTAAGACTACTCGGCCAAGGGGAGAATCTATAGCCTTATCCACCTGGCGAATACACCATTTGAAAGGGTTACCACTCTTTTCCAGTGTCCAGCCAGAGTCTGGACAGGGCGCACGCTTGAGATAAAAGGAATGGATCCAGGAAGTGATTTCGTCTACCTTTACCACTGTAGGTGTTATAAGTAGCACCTGGTATGATCCTTTTCAGCGGGGTTCCAGGGATGACACCTGATGTCGTCTTATGTAGATGAAGTCTCTTACTTGATATCCATGTGGAGTCCCCTCGTTCCCAGGGTGGTAGACAGTGGCCAGCTGTTTCCACAGGTATCACTGAGTTCTTTCAAGAGCTTTTAGTCTGTCAAGCAAGGGGGTGTGAAAAGGACCGTTAGGTCTTAGAGTTGGGGTTAGGTCCCTTAGTGGAGGAGGGGCAACATAGAGAATATCATAGGGGGTGAGGTTACACAAAGAACCAGAGGGAGTATTTCTTGCATGAAACAGTGCATAAGGCAGGAGCATACACTAATCTTTTAAGCCGGTCTCTAAGCTTAATTTCGTTTAGTTCTCTTTAATGGTTCTATTTATTTTTTTTTACCTGTCCTGAGCTCTGGGGTCTATAAGCACAATGTAACTTCCATATTATCCTCAGAGTCCTGGCTAACCCCTGACTTACCTGGGCCATGAGTGCCGTTCAAATATCATACCCTATTACCTTAGGCAGACCGTATCTTGGAAAAATATCTTTCACGATCTTCTTGACCACCATTTGCGCCTTTTTTTTTTTTTTTTTTTTATGAGGACGGCTTCAATCCATCCTGAAAATAAATCTGTAAAGACTAGGATATATTTAAGTCCATACCTTGCTGGCTTAATTTCAGTAAAGTCCACTTCCCAGAATTGCCCTCGTCTGGTTACTCATAGGTGCTTTCCTGCAGGAAGCTTGGAAGGGTAAGCATTAACCAATTGACAGACCCGACAGGCTTTTGTTACCCGTTCTGATATTTCCTTTCGCTGTGAGTCGGTTAGTCAAAAACTCTGTTCTTGATCCATCAGGAACGCCTGTAGTTTCTTTGAACCAAGGTGAGTGAGTTGATGTACACTTTTAACGTAGTGTAGGGCTTTCTGTAATTTCAGGCTTGGCTCAGTGAAGTTGAGGATTTGAGTGTCAGTGTCCTTAGATATTATCAAAAGCTTGTTGGTGCTCAGGGGTTTATTGGAATTAGGCATCCTCATTTAACAGAGGGTATAAAGGAGCAGCTAAGAACACAAACCCAGGTATCCATAACCTGCAAACTCCAGCAGTCCCAAGAAACTCTCTGTGTTGTCCCCTGTTAGATGGGGGTGGTATCTGCACAACAGTTTGTTTTCTGGGCTCAGTGAGCCATCATTTACAGCCCCTAAGGGAATAAACCCAGGAAGATTACTTCTTGCTGGCAAATTTGGGCCTTTTTGGCCGAAGTTCTATACCCGAGTTCAGCAATTTCAGATAATTGTGATTGGGTCCCAGACTCACAGTTTTCCTTGGTGTTGGCAGCCAGTAGCAGGACATCCACATATTGAAGCAGGGGGACTTCGGGGTGCGCATTTCTGAAGTTGTTGAGATCTCTGTGGAGGGCTGCATCAAAGAGAGTGGGGGAATTTTTAAACCCCTGTGGGTGTCTAGTCCAAGTTAGTTGACCAGACGTTCCGGTTTCTGGGTCTACCCAGTGGAAAGCAAACAGAAACTGACTATCTTTATGCAGAGGCAAGCAAAAGAATGCATCTTTTAAATCCAGAAGAGTTTACCATTTTCACTCAGCTACAGCAAATGGTTTATTGGGGGTTCAGCATGCTGGTGCTAAGAGCTCACATTTATAGAGTAAAGAGCCCTGAGAACAGCTAAAAGAGAGCTTATGTACTTTCCTTGGAGAGGGCATGGAAGGAAATTTTTGATGGGTCAGGGCGAGTGGGCGGTTTGCGTGCAACCAGGTGAGGGAGTACATTCTGCAGCTTGGCAGTTGGGGACAGCACATTCTGGGAACAAAATTATCAAACAGCTCTCAAGATTTCAACAGTTTTTTCTTAAGCATACAGAAAAACAGGAAGTGACAAGTACCTATTGTATTAAACTTTCACCAAAGCAAAATGCAAAGTGAGCATGGAATACTAAAATCAACCATGTCCAGATTGCCTAATGCTCTGAAATGTCAATCCTTTTGGTGTCTACATATTTGTTTCTTCCTAAGATTATACATTCAACTTCAACCATGTTGAAAGTGTCTAATCCTATCACTCACCTTATACTGTGCCTGATTTCCTAATGTCTCTATCAATATCTGCTTTCCTACATATTTTCCCCAGTTCATCATTGTGAATGACTTTTCACATGTGCTAATATTTACGTTCACTCTCTCAACAAAACAATATTGCTAATGAACTTTTGGTCCAAATCCTATACTCACTCTTTTTACTAAACCTACCGACTATCTTCCTAATCCTACAGACTATTCATTTTTGACTGTATGTTCTCTTCTACATTCAATCATCCAAGGTACAAGGTCTTATGCCTTTGAATATCGATTTATCTGAGACATATGTGCAGAACATAATTCAAAGCTAAGTATCCCACTAAAAGGCCCAATGCTCTTCAGGGCTTCAAATCGTACCTAGATTTTCCGGTTTCATACTTATATTTCACTGATATATTCTTGTGAATATCGCAGGTTCTCAATACCATTATTCATCCCTCAGAATGATTTCTAACCCAAATACTATATGGTATTAACCCTAACCATACACTGTTCTCTCAATCTAACTTTACAGAAGAGCAGAGACAGAGTTGGTCTTACAATACAGGAATGAATATGATCTTCCAATTGCTGAGAACCTCAAAGTTGATGCAGAAATGAGTCCAGGAGAAGATATAGGCAGATATAAAGGACCTGAGAGAACAAAAGTAATCTTCCATGGCAAACAACCTGGTCAGGATGAAACGATGTGTCTGAATCAGCCTCTCTCCTCTTAATATAAAGAAGATGGACCAAACCAGCCCTGTGTGGAGAGCTTCTCCTTGGTCCCTATGGTTGATATACCATTCTTTTTTTTTTATTTTTTTTATTTTTTTTTTATTTTTATTTTATTTTATTTTATTTTTTTTAATTAATTTTTATTGTAGGTTGTTCAAAACATTACATAGTTCTTGATATATCATATTTCACACTTTGATTCAAGTGGGATATGAACTCCCATTTTTACCCCATATACAGATTGCAGAATCACTTCAGTTGCACAACCATTGATTTACATATTGCCATTCTGGAGTCTGTTGTATTCTGCTGCCTTTCCTATCCTCTACTATCCCCCCTCCCCCCTCCCCTCCCCTCTTCTCTCTCTACCCCCTCTACTGTAATTCATTTCTCCCCCTTGTATTTTCCCTCCTTTCCCCTCACTTCTTCTTGTATGTAATTTTGTATACCCCTGAGGGTCTCCTTCCATTTACATGCAATTTCCCTTCTCTCTCCCTTTCCCTCCCACCTCTCATCCCTGTTTAATGTTAATCTTCTTCTCATGCTCTTCTTCCCTACTCTGTTCTTAGTTACTCTCCTTATATCAAAGAAGACATTTGGCATTTGTTTTTAAGGGATTGGCTAGCTTCACTTAGCATAATCTGCTCTAATGCCATCCATTTCCCTCCAAATTCTATGATTTTGTCATTTCTTAATGCAGAGTAATACTCCATTGTGTATAAATGCCACATTTTTTTATCCATTCGTCTATTGAAGGGCATCTAGGTTGGTTCCACAATCTTGCTATTGTGAATTGTGCTGCTATGAACATGGATGTAGCAGTGTCCCTATAGTGTGCTCTTTTTAGGTCTTTAGGGAATAGACCGAGTAGTGGAATAGCTGGATCAAATGGTGGTTCCATTCCGAGCTTTCCAAGAAATCTCCATACCATTCTAACTTGTGAAAGTGTCACAGGAAGTAGGGGCAGCCTCCATCTCAAGGGACCCTTGGAAGCAACTGTTAGGACAAAGTGGTTGCAAAGGCAGTGACCTCATTCCATTCCTGAAAGAATTGGCCTACGCCACATCTTTGGTGATGGAACTCTCTTAACTTGTTATCCAGGAAGCCAGGCACACAGAGCCCGTCCCAGTCCCAGTCCCAGTTGGCTCACTTGTTTGGATTTACCAAGGACAGAGTCTGTCTTTCTTGATACCTAATGATTTGAGGATGGCCAAATGCAAGTAGAGCTCTGAAGACGGGCCTTTTCAGAGAAAGCAGGTAGTGGTCAGCCCAGGCTCCTGACTATTTCACAGAGTTGGACAAGAAGACCAGATCTGAGACAGAACAGGCCATTTCAGGGGAACATAGTATGGTACACCAGTCAGAGGACACTCTGGAAAGTCACAGACTTACTTGGTAGAAGGAGGTGCCTTTGTGAATGTGGGTGTGAGTTTGTGGATTTGTCTCATGTTCTCAGAATAGGTAGGAAAGTCAGTATGTTTGGTTTGGAGTGGACTGTTTCTAGAAAGTCGTTGGACAAGGTGAGTGTTTCTATGTCTGTGTATCTCACCGTGTTCGTGGTTGAAGACATTACAAAGAAGAATGCATCAATGGATGTGTCCTGTCTAGTAGAAAGCTTCCCAGCATTCATCCTGCCCATTTTAGGAATGGACTGCAGGTTTCCTTATCGATGGGCAACACCTACTATCTTCCTAAATTCCTGTTTTCTTTCTGAATTCTGGCCACTCTCCCGAATAGGCTCATGGTTTTGTGTCCAAGATATATACCACCTCCAAGCTCTGTGACATGGCTATGTTCTGGCTAGCTGAAGGGAATGCGAGCATCTCAGAAAACTCAGATATCAGTGTGACCAGGAAAGTCTCAGTGGAGAAACCCTGCTTTGGGCCTTTTGCTAACCTATTTGCCTGTTGCCATGAATTTCATGAAGGTCTTTGCCTCAGGCCACCCCTTTGTGAATCCTGAAGAAAACTGTTTTCAAATGGTAATGAATGGGCATCACCTGTGGCTCTTTGCTTACATGCTTTGGAAAGGGATGTGTCTGAATCAGCCTCTTGGCCCTGTGTGAGGTAGTGGCTTAGATTCTCAGCGCCTGTTCGATATAAAGAAAAATCCAATGTATGCATCCAAAACCAAAATGGCAAAAATCTCAGTCATGGTGTATGAAGTCTCTCACCTTCCTCTTTTAGATTCCTGACCTCCATCAAGTGAGAATAGGGATCCTTTGGGACAAATGAGTTCTTTCAAGCCCTGCAGAGATGATTGGGTATCCTCATGACTCCAAATCACATAAGGAAACTATACCTGACAGTCAGTAGGCCTCAAATTGGAGAAGCAGAGCAGTATTAGCAGCAGAACTATGTGATCAATCCTGGTTCACTGGAAGGGTGTCCAGGCCACCCTGAGGTTAGGCAAATGAGGGGCAAGGGAGCTTATTTTGGAAACTCTCTTAGGCTGTGCCATTCATGGAAAAATCCAGCCAGAGGTTGTGATGAATGTATATATGGAAGAAGATGAGGATCTTGGGGAATGTTTTGGATTTAATTGTGGTCATTTGTGTGGCATTTGGAAGAGATGACTGGGTCCACCTCGGCTTGAACTCTGGTGTGATTCCCCTCAGAAACTGAGTTCTGTAACTGACCTCAGAGAAGTAATTGCTTTGGAAAGGGATGTGTCTCAATCAGCCTCTTGGCCCTGTGTGAGGCTGTGGCTTTGATTATCAGCACCATATGGATCTAAAGAAAGATCCCATGTCTGCTTCCTAAACCAAAATGGCCAAAATTGCAGTCATTGTGGATGAAGTCTCTCGCCTTCCTTTGTAAGGTTCTGAAAGAATAAAAGAAATTGAAATTGAAACGTAAAGAACCAGGTTTTGTAAATTTTCCAAGCTGCACTCAGAACCTGAAATTCCTGTGGCAGTTAAGACAATTCCCGGAACTGCCCATTAGATGTGTGTTGAAATCTTCCCTGAACACCTAGTTACTTAACAACCTCTTCCCAGAAAACGTGCAGCTCAGCACGTATACATCTCAGGGCTTCAACCAATCAGTTTAAATGTATACCCCTTCTCAGGGCTGACCAATCACCCCCTTCCTGACCTGTTCCCGCCAATGAATGTGCTAATCATGTTTTAGAGTTGTTATTTGATTTTCCCACGGTCTAGGTGATTTGCTAAAGGAAGCTATGATGTATGTAAAGTCCCTGCCCTCTCTAAAGAATGTATATAAAATCTGCTCAAGTTGTTTTCAGGGCTCTTTATTCTTTGCTCCTCTGAAGTGAGCTCTGAGCCCCAGCATGCTGGACCCCCAATAAACCCTTTGCTGTTGCATGAGAAATTCTCCTGGTGGTCTTTTCTTCCAACGTTTGGCCCACCTTTTTATCTGGAGGCCCTAGCTGAGATATCCAGCAGTGACGAACAAAAGACCCCAACGGACTCCTCTCGGGGTAAGTAAGGTGCCTTTTTCCGGTTTCGGGTTTCAGGTTAGGGCTTGGCAAAGTCGCTGTCAGTGAAGAACATTAGCTCTCTGCGACGGTGGCTGACAGATGTGTCACAGAGCCACAGGCCACGTCCCTGGGGGACACTCCAGAAGACTCAGGAAATCGAGAAATAGTAGTTTCCTCAACTCGGTTATATTTTGCTTCAGGATTCGGTTTTCCAGCCCATCAGGTTTTGCCGGCTACTCAGTTTTGTTCATTGTCAGGAACTCATGTTGAGTTTACTGTCTGTCTTTATTGTCTAACCCATCAGGTTTTGCCAGTTACTCAGTTCTAATCTTTGTCTTGGACTCATGTTAAACGTTTACTGTTTGTCTTTGTCTGTGTCACATTTGTGTATTCACTGTCCCTGTTTGAGTAACTCCCATTAAGGGACATTATGGGACAAAGCACTTCCATGCCTCTGTCCCTTAACCTTGATCATTGGACTGATGCCCGCTCAAGTACCCAAAATCTTTCTCTTTCAGTAAAATGCCGGACCTGGCAGACTCTCTGTGCTTCAGAATGGCCCATCCTCGGAGTCGGATGGCCCCCAGAAGGATCCGTCCACTTCCCTCTAACCCTAAAAGTCAGAGATATTGTCTTTCAGCCGGGGCCACGTGTACACCCAGATCAATAGCCATATAACCCTTCCCCCACGATCCTATCATTCAAAACTTCCACTCCTCCACCTCTTTCCTCCATTCTCCCTGAGTCACAGGACTGGACACTCCTCCCCCTGCTTATCCTCTATCCTTGCCCCCAACCCACAACACGTTCTTGATGATCCTCCTGCCGCTGACTCAGCCTCTCCGCCGCTAGAGGCAATTGGGCCAGACCCAAGCCCTCCAGGGGACTTCCCCGCAGCAGCAGCAGCCCCTGCTCCCCTGGAGGAAGCTGGGCCACCTAAAGGAATCTGCAGGAGATGGATAATAGAAAACTCGGAAGCCCCTGTGATGCTCCCTCTCCATCCCTACGGGCCCATGAACCGAACCAATTGGGACCCCAACACCTTTGAATGGAGGTAGAATCTGTCCACTTATCACCGTTCTCTAATAGTGGGTCTCCGAGCGGCCGCCAGAGGGCCGACTAATTTGGCCAAGGTAAGAGAGATTATCCAAGGGCCTAATGCGTCTCCTTCTATGTTTCTGCAGAGAATTACGGAAGCATATAGGAAATATACTCCTTTTGATCCTCAGGCAGAGGACCAAAATGCACCTGTGCAATGGCCTTTATCGAGCAGACTGCCCTAGAAATTAATAGAAAGTTACAACGTCTAGATGGATTACAAGATATTGACCTTAAGAGACTTAGTCAGAGAAGCTGAGAAAGTATATTATAAGAGAGAAACTGAGGAGGAAAGGGAATAGAGGAGAGAGAAGGAAAGGGAACAAAAGGAGAATGAAAGGAGCAAATGGCAGAGTAATGCATTGCCTAAGGTTCTGGTCACAGCAGCAAATAGGTCAGAAGTTAAAAAGCAGGGAGACAGAAAGGGATACCTGGGCTCAGGCCAAAGGCTGCCCTTGGCCTCAGATCAATGTGCTTATTTTGAAGAAAAAGGACACTGCGCCAAAGAGTGCCCCCAAAAAAAGCAGCCACGCCAGGCCGCCGTGGTGACTCTCGAAGAGGACTAGGAAAGTCGGGGCTCAGATCCCCTCCTCGAGCTCAGAGTAACATTTGAAGTTGAGGGGAACACAGTGAACTTTGAAGTGATTACAGGAGCAGTATACTCAGCCCTTAAGACCCCACTGGGCCCCCTATCAATTAAATGGTCCCTAGTTCAAGGGGCTAATGGCAGTAGATATCGGGCTTGGACAACTAAGATGAATATGGACCTCGGAAAGAGAAAAGTCCACCACTCTTTCCTAGTAATCCCAGAATGCCCGGCCCCATTGATGGGCAGGAATCTGCTTACCAAACTCCGGACTAGAATAACCTTTAACCCTGATGTTCCCCAAGTTGAGTTTCTAAAGCCTTCAGTATAAACTCCCATAGTCACGTCTTTCAATAAGTCCGTAGAAGATGAACATCAACTCTTCGCACCCCCTAGGACTGATCAAACAGGAAAACTACCCCAGAAATGGATAAAAGATTATCCTAATGCCTGGGCAGTAACTGCTGGGTTAGGTCTAGCCATAAACAACCTCCAATAGTAGTAGAATTAAAAGCCTCTGCCTCTCCAATCAGTGTTAAACAATATCCTCTAAGCAAAGAAGCTAAGGAAGGGATAAGGCCCCATATTCTTAAATACCTGGCTCTTGGGTTCTTAAGGCCCTGTCAATCAGCCTGGAATACCCCTCGGTACCAGTAAGAAAGCCAGCAACTGGGGACTACCGTCCTGTTCAAGACCTAAGAGAGATCAACAACAGAGTGCAGGACATTCACCCCACAGTACGCAATCCATATAATTTGCTTAGTACTCTGAATCCGGAGCAGAAATGGTACACTGTGCTGGACTTAAAAGATGCTTACATCTGCTCAACTCTACATAAGGACTGTCAGTTGCTGTTTGCTTTCGAGTGGATAGACCCAGAACCTGGAACATCTGGCCAACTAATCTGGACTAGACTCCCACAGGGGTTCAAACATTCCCCCACTCTCTTTGATGAAGCTCTCCACAGGGACATCAATGACTTCAAAACTGCACACCCTAAAGTCACCCTACTCCAATATGTGGATGATCTTCTACTGGCAGCCGACACCAAGGAGACCTATGAGTCTGGGACCCAAGCACTATTATCCGAGCTTGCTCGGCTTGGATATAGGGCTTCTGCCAAAAGGCCCAAATTTGTCAGCAAGAAGTAATCTTCCTGGGTTATTCTCTTAGGGGTGCAAACGATGGCTCTTTGAGACCATAAAAGAAACCGTTGTGCAGATACTGCCCCCATCAAATAAGAGACAACTCAGAGAGTTTCTTGGGACTGCCAGCTTTTGAAGGTTATGGATTCCTGGGTTTGCATCTCTGGCTGCCCCTTTATACACGCTGATAAAGGGGGATGCCCACTTCCATGGACCCCTGAGCACCAACAAGCTTTTGATAATGTCAAAAAAAGGTGCTGCTATCTGCTCCAGCCTTAGCACTACCAGATGTAGAAAACCCTTCACTTTCTACATCGAGGAAAAGAAAGGAATAGCACTGGGAGTGCTCACTCAGTCGTTGGGACCTTGGAAAAAGCCGGTAGCATATTTATCAAAAAAACTGGACCCAGTGGCTAGCGGGTAGCCCCATTGCTTAAGTGCTATAGCAGCGTCAGCCTTTCTAATAAAAGATGCTCATAAATGAACGTTGGGACAGAAGCTAAACATTATAGCCCCCCATTCCCTGGAGAGCATCATCTGTCAGCCTGCAGATAGGTGGCTATCAAACTCCAGAATTAACCACTACCAGAGCCTCTTGCTTGACAAAGACAGAATAACGCTGGGACCCCCTGCTCCACTCATCCCGGCTACACTGCTGCCAGAAGAATCATCAGGACCCATCACTCATGAGTGTCAACACATACTGGCAAGGAAACCAGTATACAATGAGACTTGAAGGATCAGCCACTGCCTCGCCCTGAAATCATATGGTTTACGGACGAGAGCAGCTTCCTCCCAGATGGTAAGCGGCGGGCTGGAGCAGCAGCAGTTAGCAAAACTAATTTTATTTGATCCTCTGGTCTCCCAGAAGGGACATCAATCCAAAAAGCAGAACTGATTGCCCTTATGAAAGCATTGGAACTAGCAACAGGCAAAAGGGCCACCATATACACTGATAGCCACTATTCATTTGCCATTGTTCATATGCACGGGACTATTTACCAACAATGGGGGCTATTGACCTCTGCCAAGGAAGAAATAAAGAATATGGATGAGATCCTCCACCTTCTCTCAGCAATGCAGGCCCATAAAGAAATAGCAATAGGGCATTGTCCAGGGCACCAGAAGGGAAACGACCCCGTGGTGGTTGGAAACAGAAGGGCAGATGAGGAAGCTTTATTGGCAGCCCTAAACGGAGTGACTCTGTTAACTTTTTCCACACCGGGGGGAACAACAATCAGGAGACTTGCCGGCCCCGGAACATTCAGGCAACTTACCATCTGAGGAGACAGATACAGAACTCTGGGACCCTACAGAGCCAAGTTTACAATTTCAAAAAGCCCACCTTTATGTCAAAAACGTACATCAGCTCAACCACTTAGGCTCAAAGAAGTTATAGACACTCTTAAAGGACCGAAGAAAGGACTTATTATTGACTGACTCACAGAGGAAAGAAATAGCTGAGCAGGTGACTAGACCTTTTCAAGTCTGCCAATTAGTTAATAATTTCCCATCCAAGCTTCCTGCAGGGAAGCGCTTATGAGAAACCAGACCAGGACAATTCTGGGATGTGGACTTTACTGAAATTAAGCCAGCAAGGTATGGACTTAAATATCTCCTAGTCTTTGTTGATACTTTTTTAGGATGGGTCGAAGCCTTCCCCATGAAGAAACAAACAGCTCAGATGGTGGCCAAAAAGATCCTAGAAGACATTTTTCCAAGGTTCAGCCTGGCTAAGGTAATAGGGTCTGATTACGGACCGGCATCTGTGGCCCAGGTAAGTCAGGAATTTTCCAGGACCCTGGAAATTAATTGGAAGTTATATTGTGCTTATAGACCACAGAGCTCAGGACAGGTAGAAACGATGAATAGAACCATCAAAGAGACCTTAACAAAATTAAGCTTGGAGACCGGCATAAAAAATTGGATTATGCTCCTACCTCATGCAATTTTTCGTGCCAGAAATACCCCCTCTGCCTCTTTGTGTAACCTCACCCCTTATGAAATTCTCTATGGTGCCCCTCCTCCAGTAAGGGACCTAACCCCAAATCTGAGATTAATGACTCCTTTCACACCCCCTTGCTTGACAGACTCAAAGCCCTTGAACAAACCCAGCACCCAGCGATACCTGTGGAAACAGTTGGCCACTGCTTATCAGCCTGGAGACGAGGAAACCCCACATCGATATCAAGTGGGAGACTTCGTCTACGTGAGACAGCATCAGGTGTCATCCCTGGAACACAGCTGGAAATGACCATACCAGGTACTGCTTATAACACCTACAGTGATGAAAGTGGATGGGATCACTTCCTGGATACATGCCTCCCATCTCTATTCTGCGCCCTGTCCAGACTCTGGAAGGAAACTGGAACAGACTGGTAACCCTCTCAAGTTGCCTGTCCGTGGTGTGGGTAGGGCTATAGATTCTTCCCCTGACCACAAGCAGCCCTAATCCCCATCAGCCTGTTCAGCAACAATGGCATGTTATAAATCCTACTGGGCAAGTAGTGTGGCCTATTTCACATACAGCCCCCTTATGGACTTGGTGGCCATCTCTCCACCCGGATATTTGTCAGCTTGCCATAGGCCTCTCTGACTGGGATCTCCCTGACATAGTGGACCCCACACAGATCCCACTCAAACCCAAACCAGGGCAACAGAGACCAACATACGCCATGAATTATGGATGTCATCTCCCCCAACTCAGGTGTAAACTAGCCAGTCTTGTTTATTAAGTGTGCCCAGCTGATTTCTGAAGTCGCAAACAGGCCCAAACCTGTGGAGGACCCAGTGACTTTTATTGTAGATCTTGGGGTTGTGAACACAGGGGAGCTGCATTGTGGAACCCAAACTCCCCAGACAGTATGATTCGGGTAGGATGAAATGACACTTGGATTGATCCCAATAAATGTTCTGCTATCCAAGTGGTGTCAACAACTCACTGTGGAAAAAATAGTCTATGTTACCCCCTCAATATAACTTTCACTTCAAAAGGAAGGGGCTACTTCAGAAGAACATGGCCTATGGGAAATACTTGGGGAATGCAATTCTATATTAATGGCCCTGGTTATGACTTTGGTCTCTGTTTCACCATCTGGCTTAAAAAGGAAGAAAATCCCACAGCAATAGGGCCCAATCCCCTCAAGTCAGGAATTAAGCCTCCTAAACCTCCGATGCCTAGATCTACCAAAACCCCTCTACCATCTCATACTTCCCAGTTTTTGTCATTGCCTACTTCCCCAGTCCAGAGTACAGCTGACTCCTCCCCCTGAGAACTAATTAAAGGAACCTTTATGGTACTGAACTCCACACAATCAGAACTCCTTGCATTTAAGCCCAGGTATTTGACAGCTCTGTAAATTATTGTGTAATGGTGCAGATACTCCCCAGGGTGCTCTATCATGTTGCAGAATTATTTGAATTGAAGGTCTACTAGGGAGACAAAGAACCCGATTTTGCCTGGAGCCAGTGTCCCTTACTGTAGGCATCCTATTGGAGATAGGAGCTGCTGCAGGAGTGGGTATGGGAACAGCTGATATGGTCCATGGGTCACAACAAATGGCCCGATTAGAAACAGCAATACATCAAGACTTGAAGACATTAGAGACCACCATCACAGTTTTGCAGGAATCCTTAACCTCTCTCTCAAAAGTTGTTTTACAGAACAGGCGAGGATTAGACCTCCATTTCATGAGGGAGGCGGGCCTCTGTTTTATACTGGAGAAGAATGCTGTTTTTATGCTGACCATACTGGAGTTGTAAAAGAATCCATGAGTAAGTTGAGAAAATGACTTGAAGAGCACCAGAGAGAAAGGGAGATTCAACAAGTGTGGTTTGAGTCATGGTTTACCCAGTCCCCCTGGTAAACTACACTCCTATCAGCCTTAGCTGGACCCCTGATTATGCTTATGGTGTTGCTAACTGTGGGACCTCGTTTGCTTAACCGCACAGTTTCCTTTCTCCAGGCTCAGATTGGGCAGGTAAAACTCATGATAATCAGACAGAAATACACTTCACTGGCAGAAATAGAATGTGAGACCCCACAATATTTATGATTCATTACTTTTAAGATTAAATGTGGTCAGAAAAAGGAGTGGGAAATGAAAGAATTAAAGAAATTAAAATTGAAACGTATAGAAACAGGTTTTATAAAGTTTATAAGCTTCACTCAGAACCTGAAATTTCTGTGTCAGTGAAGACAATTCCCAGAACTGCCCATTAGATGTGTTGAAATCTTCCCTGACCACCTAGTTACTTAACAACCCCTTCTCAGAAACCGTGCATCTCAGCACGTATACATCTCAGGGCTTCAACCAATCAGTTTAAATGTATACCCCTTCTCAGGCCTGACCAATTACCCCCTGCTTGAACTGTTCCCATCAATGAATGTGCTAAACATGTTTTAGAGTTGTTATTTGATTTTCCTGCAGTATATGATAATTTGCTAAAGGAGGCTATGATGTATATAAAGTCCCTGCACTCTCTAAAGATTGTATATAATGTCTTCTCAAGTTGTTCTTAGGGCTCTTTGTTCTTTGCTCCTCTGAAGTGAGCTTTGAGCCCCAGCCTGCTGGACCCCCAATAAACCATTTGCTGTGGCATGAGACAGTCTCTTGGTGGTCTTTTCCTCCGACGTTCGAAAAACCTTTTCAGTTCCTGACTTCCATCAAGTAAGAATAGGTATCCTTTGGGTCAAATGAGTTCCTCAAAGCCCTGCAGAGGCTAGCCCATAGGTGCTTGGGTTTTCTCATGACTCCAAATCACATAAAGAATCTATACCTGACAGTCAGTAGGCCTCAAATTGGAGAAGCAGGGAAGTTTTAGCGGCAGGGCTATTTGATCACTCCTGGATCAAAGGAAGGGTGTCCAGGCCACCCAATGCCCTTCTGGACTTCAAATATTACCTAGATTTCTGTTTTCATACTTATTTTTCACCTCTATATTCTTGCAAATATCGCAGGTTCCCAATACCATTATTCATCCCGCAGAATGATTCCTAATCCAAATCGAACCTGTTATTAACCTTAACCATGCAATATTTCCTCAATCTAACTTAACAGAAGAACAAGGACATTGTTGGTCTTACAATACAGGAATGTAGGGGATCTTCAACCTGATGAGAACCTCAAAGTTCCATGCAGAAATGATTCCTGAAGAAGATGTAGACACCTATGAAAGACCTGAGAGAGCAAAAGTCAACTTCCATGTAAAACAACTTTGTCAAAATGAAGGGATGTGTATGAAAGCCTCTCTCTTCCTAATGTAGATTAAATAGACCAAACCAGGCCTGTGTGGAGAGCTGTTCCCGGGTGCCTATGGTTGATGTACCATTCTAACTTGTGAAAGTGTCACAGGAAGTATGGGCAGATTCTATCTCATGGAAACCATGGAAGCAACTGTTAGGACAAAGTGGTTGCCAAGGCAGTGACCTCATTCAGTTCGTGAAGGAAGTGACCTACCATACTTCCTTGGTAATGGAACTCTCTGAACTTGGGATCCAGGAAGCCAGGCACCCAGAGCCAGTCCCAGTCAAAGTCCCAGTGGTCTCACTTGTTTGGATTTACCAAGGACAGAGTCAGTCTTTCTTGGTACCTACTTATGTGATGATGGCCAATGCCAGGAGAGCTGTCAAGAGGGGCCTTTTCTGACGAAGCAGGTAGTGGCTCAAGAATGGCTCCTGACAACTTCAAAGAGTTGGCAAAGAAGACCAGGTCTCAGATAGGACAGGCCATTTTGGGGGAATATAGTATGGCCCACCAGTCAGAGGACACTCAGGATAGTCACAGACATACTTGTGGGAAGGAGGTGCCATTGTGGGTGTCAGTGTGAGTTTGTGGTTTTGTCTCATGTTCTGAGAATAGGTAGGAAAGGCGGTTTGTTTGTTTGGACTCCAATGTTTCTAGAAAGTTGTTTGACAAAGCGAGTGTTTCTATGTCTGTGTATCCCACTCAATCCTTTTTTTTTGTAGACATTTGAAAAGCGAATTTATCAATAGTTGTGTCCTGTCCAGTAAAAAACTTCCCAGCATTCATCTTGCCAAATTAAAGAATAAAGAGCTGCTTGCCTTATGGATGGGCAACACCTATTATCTTCCTAAGTTCCTCTTTTCAACCTGAATACTGGACATTCTCCAGAATAGCCTCATGGCTTTGTTTGCAAGATATGTACCACCTCCAAGCTCTGTGACATGGCCATGTACTGGATAGCTGAGGAGAATGGAAGCATCTCAGAAAACTCACATAGCCATGTGACCATTAAAGTCTCAGTGGAGAAACACTGCTTTGGGCCTTTTGCTTACCTATTGTTCTGTTGTCCTGAATGTCAGGAAGATCTTTGCCTCAGGCCACCCCTTTTTGAAGCCAGAAGAAAACAGTTTTCAAATGGAAATGAATGGGCATCACCTGTGGCTCTCTGCTTAATTGCTTTGGAAAGAGCTGTGACTGAATCAGCCCCTTTGCCCTGTGTGAGGCAGTGGCTTAGATTTTCAGCACCTGATGGATCAAAGAAAGGTTCCAAGTGTGCATCCTAAACCAAAATGGCCAAAAGAGCAGTCATTGTGGATGAAGTCTCTCCCCTTCCTCTGAAAGCTTCCTGACCTCCATCAAGTGAGAATAGGAATCCTTTATGACAAATCAGTTCTTCAAAGCCCTGCAGAGGCTAGCCCATAAGGGCTTGGGTTTTCTCATGACACCAATTCACATAAAGAATCTATACCAGACAGTCAGTAGGCCTCAAATTGGAGAAGCAGAGCAGTATTAAGAGAAAGACTATTTGATCACTCTTGGTTCACAGGAAGGTCCAGGCCACCCTGACTTTAGGCAAATGAGGAGAAAGGGAGCTTATTTGGAAAACTGTCTTGGGCTGGCCCCTCATGGAAACCTCCAGCCAGAGGTTATGAAGAGTGTCTATGTGAAAGAAGATGAGAGCCATTTGGGAGTGTTTTGGTTTTAATTGTGGTCATTTGTGTGGTGGTTGGAAGAGATGCATAGTTCCACCTGGGCTTGAACTCTGGTGTGATTCCCCTTACAGACTGAGTTCTGGAACTGACCTCAGAGAAGTATTTCCATGAATTGTGTTGGGATTTTAAGAGGCCACGCATGAGAGTTGCCTTTGGAAACTGAGATCAATGCCCAGGCTGGCTTTCCACAGAGCATTGTCAATCTCTGCCAGGGCATCATATTATTTTATTCTGAAAGACTTGGCAGCCATAGTTGAGAGTCAATACACATATGGACCTCACATTGTAGACCTCAATGGGCCTGGCTTCATGTGTCTTTTTGGCCACTCTTTGGGAAGCCTTGCCTCTGAGAGTTCTCCTGAGTTTCCTTGAAATGTGCTTCCTCAAACATTAATGGTTCCTGAATGAATTGAAACCCACAATTTCTCCAACTTCATCCTTGAAAAATGGCTAGATAAATAACATGAAATTTTTGAAATTTTCATGACCAGGTGGCACTGGAGAACCTTTCAATGTCCTCTTGCTGATGAAGTGTGTATCAGACAGTGCCTTGATTGACTGGGTTTCATGAAAATGGTGTAGAACAGAGATGCCAGTATGTTGGAGCCTGCTGAGTAGTGGGCCCAGAGTTGTGGTGTGCAGGTGTGTGATAAAACATCTGTGGTCAGGTCATGTGGATCTGCCATTGACTTCCAAATGGCTTGTGGCTGACATTGTGCAGCCAGGAATCACTTATATGTCTGAAATCTCTCCATATAAGGCATCTTGTTATATGGAGACGTTTCAGGACAATGTTCAGAATCAGGTGCTATGGTCAAGGGGACAAGCTATGTGTTATAGAAGCCTGGTTGGTGCATTCTCCTGCAGACCATGACCTATCTCATGTGACAGAAGTCCCTCCATCACTGTGTGTCAGCTGAATTCCTTGTATTTCGTGAAGCAAATAACAAACACCCAGTGCCGCAGCAAGAAACACCATGAAAAGTGGAGGATGACCAAATGGCTTCACAGTCCACACGGGGAGACACTTAGCCTTCAGTGGCCACAGTTTACCTACAAAGAGTGAATTCAGCACTGCTGCCTCATGTCCTTTGGAAAATAAGAAACCATGTCCTCCAGGTCACATAGATGCAGATCCAGCTTTGATGGTCTCATTAGAAAGGAAGCTAAAGCTCCTGACAACAACATATATGTCAAGTGCCCATCCTCAGTAGCAGTTCCTAAAGAAGTCTTTAGGCCTGCAGAGCTCCATGTTTGTATAGCCTTTACCTATTAGACCAGGATGCAAGAAAAGATCACTGACTCCAATTAAAATCAAATTAAAGCAAGCTTATTATTTCCACTGCCCAGGCGGCCTCTCCCTCCCAAAGCAGGGGGAACAAGACAGTCACCCAAATTTCTTTTGGCTGAGTTATACATCATATTCCCTGTTTGAGATCCTAGTAATCTTGACAGAAAAAAAAAAAAAAAAAAAAAAACTTTTGAACATCACTTTAAATTAAATAACATCTGACCTACTGCTTTCGTAGTTATTCTCACATGTTGTAAGATGAGACACAGAGCCTTATCTCAGGTAAGGCAGGGATCTATACAAATCTTAAGTGTTTTAGTTCTAAAGCTGATCTTTGTTTTTTAAATATCATTTTACAAAGTTTACATAAATTGTTTGAGGTCACATGAACATTAGCTAACACCATATGATATAACATTTAAAACATGAATTAAAGAGAGGCTGAAAGTTTTTTAACCTTTACATAGACTAGGCTCTCATTAACTTAAAAATATATTTAAATTTTTCCCCAATGTAAAAAGTAACATAAAACTTTAAATATCTTATTGATAACAAGTAAATAAATCATATATATATATATATATATATATATATATATATATATATATATATATATATATATATATATATATTTACCACACAACTTTAGAACACCAGCTTGATGTAATGCTCTTTTAAAGTTTCTACCTTGCAGACTTGTATACCTGGAAGATATGAGCACATTAATAGCATCACAATGACATTGATGTTTCTACATTAACCAAGTTTAGCTTTTAAAGAAATGGCAGTACAGTTCTCTAAAATAACAGTTCTTATTTAATCAATTGTTTAATTTTTATGGTTGCTTTCTCTAGAAAAATAAAACTTAATAAACACAATGTTATGGATAAACTTTTGTTTAAGAAATTTTTGTCGCTTTATCACATGACTGATTTTTACAATCTTATACAGACTTTAGAACAAACTTATACAGACGTTACTAAATCAATCAGATATCTAACAAAAGTACTCATGAATGAGTAATCCCATATCAAATTTACTTCAGTTATTTATCAAAATATTACAGAAATGTATTGAACAGAGTAAACCATTTTTTTTGTTAAAGGAAAAGTCCTAGAACCAAGGCATATTAGACATTTTATAGACATTAATATTTTATTAGATTTTTGAGCAGCTAGAAAAACTTGTAAGCTTAAATTTAAAGACATTTATTGTTATTTGTTTATCCAAATTTAAAGTGAACCATTTAAATCACGTGAATTAAAGATCTTTGAATCCACTTTTTAAAATTTGTTTTTATGAGTGCTCCTTTTTTTTACTGATCACTCCTTATATATGTTAATTTGTATATCATATATATGATATACGGACATATGGATATATCGACATACAACACATAACAAAAGTGTGCACAAATAATAATAGTAAAAGCCTTGTAGCTTTTCGCAGGTGAAATCTCCATTGCAATGTTTTAAAACTCCACTGTTGGTCAAAGATAGAACTGATCAGAAAAATATTACCCTAGTTCTGTAGGATCAAAATAATGAGCTCAAAAAATACAGAATCTAAGGGAAAAAATGAGAGTCCTAGAAAAAATGAATGGCCAGTAATTAGTAAATACCATACAATTTACCTTTTTTTTCCCCACTTAGACATCAGATCAGTTTCCTACTGAGCTTGCAGACTTCCTTCATTTGCATTTCAACATAAGTCCTGGCTGAGTTCTGGAAGGAGCGGAACAAAACTGCTATTCTGAGCAGAAACCTCAGGCCTAAGGCATTTTAACCATAATTTTCAGGTTCAGATGTTGAAAATTATGATACAATTTTAAGATACAATTCACAAAATTTTATACCTTAACATCTTGTTTTGTCAACAGATACCATACTATGATTTACTATCCTTGTCCAAATTAATGCACTGGTACACACTGTGACATTTTCCCAGGCTACCCAATTAAAAATTGGTGAAAAAAAAGACTGAATGATTGTGAAGTTACTTGCCAACTTGAAAGTAGAATTCTTTAGTTTTCCATCCTAAGTATTTAAGTTCTCTGGCATGAATTATCTGAAATCATAAACTAAACAATTACCTAAACCCGACTTTTAACTGCAAGATTGTGCAATGCTTCAAAAACCCATTCAGATACCAGATTGTTACAATAAATCATCATCATTTAGACACACATTCAGCTAAGATCCTTCCCAAGAAACAATTTATAATATCAACACATTATTGCACATGTCTTAAAGGGCCAGAAACAAAGACAAAAGACAGACAGAAAGGAGCTCCAGACTAAGGCTGACAGGACAGAAGCCTTTAAAACAGAGCAGATAAGAGAAAAATCTCCTACACCAGTGGCACGATAGATGTCCCCATAAGAGGATCAGATGTTTTCACAGAGGGGCAACCTGAAATGTAATGTCAAAGGTCTCCATGGTGACTTTACTGCATTTAGTTTCCCCTTTTTCTTTTTCTCTTTTTTAAGAAGGCAGAGGTGGCATTATCCTTACAGTGCAGGGAAGGAAGGAGGGAATTCACTGAAGCAACAGGACTTCAGCAGCTGCTGGGAGTCCCTCAGTCCTGTCTTTTACTTACAGGATTAGCTCCTCTTGTTCGGATCCACCCCAAGCACGCTGCAGCACCTAACATTTCAGTAGTCAGCTCTGAAAAATTCTGGGGTCAGGGGTGGAATCAAAATTCGTAACTTAAATTTCGGTTCTGGACCTTGAAGCCAATTAATACCAATTTAATAATAAGGACAGGGTTTGAGAAAAAGAAAAAGGGAGGTTTACTGCTTTGCTAACAAAGGAGAAAAACAGGCGACTCTGTCCAAAGTTGTGACTCTCTTGATCTGGAGGGACAAGGGGTTTTAAAGGAGTTTCACTTGTTAACCTGAGAGATACTCAGTTATTAGGTCCCCAGCAGGCATTGCCCTCTGCAGTGGGCGTGCTCTAGACAGCCAGCTAGGGGCTTCTCTCATCCTGCTTAACAAAGGGGGGTAAAGTGCATCGCATTTCCTTAGAACACAGTCCAAAGGAGTGTCAGGCTTACTTGCTTTATTACCCATTTTCACTTCCAATATCCATAAGTTTTTACCACAGAAATCACACAACAAAACGCACAAAAACAAACAAATAAAAAACATATAGAACACAGAACAAAACACAAAGAAACAGAAACTCGGCGAATAAACAGAAAAACAGAGGAGCAATTCAGCGTCTTGCTAAAGCTCCGGGGTAGGAGCTCCTGCGTGCCAGTCGGCACCTCTCTACACTTTCAGAGGTATTCCCTACAGAACAGAACATAGGAAAGAAGGATTCCCATTACTGTCCCGGACAGGAGTATATGTGAGCCTTCTCAGGCCACCTCTCTGTCATCAGAAGAGTACTCCCTTAACGGGATATCAGATGTTATAAAGGCACCTCTTACCTATGGAGGCCTCCTCCACCAGGTGCTTGATAATAGTTTTAGTGCAATGGTTCACTGCAGTGATCCACGGACTGAAGGCTCATTCCAAGGCCTTGGAACTTGGCTCTCCAGCCCGGAGTCCTGGAAGATAGATCAGCTTCAGAATTTCCAGCAGTCTGGCCTTGTGATCTGGTCAGGTCATGTCGCTGGGGAACTCCAAAATGTTCGACCACAACACAAGAAAAGACCACTGACTCCAATTAAAATCAAATTAAGGCAACCTTAATATTTCAACCGGCTGGGCTGCCTCTCCCTCTCAAAAAGGCGGGAACAAGACAGCAAACCCACCTTTCCTACAGCCCAGATTTGTAGCCCAGAAAGTTACACAAAAGGGGGGTTACAGAAAACAGAACTTTGACAAGCATCACACTAATTGTAGCTTACATTTTTTTTTTTTTTTTTTGGTGGCCCCAGCATCAGAAATTATGAGGACCATTAGAGACTCAGAGAGTGTCATTGTCTGGCCAGGGAAGGCCAATATTTATGAGGTGTCATTAAAGTTTCAGAGAGGGCTGTTATCTGGTCAGAGAGCCAGGCAGAGATGAGTTCAAGGCATGGGCAGGCATTCTAAGTAGGTTCAGAATTTGCAGTAATTTATAGTAAAGCAAAAATTATCTTTTCATGGCTTTGCGGCAAGATGGCTCACAATTTTAATGAAAGATCATGTTGGGTGATCAACCCTGTCCCTTACTTTTGGATAATCCTCTACCACCTCCAAGGTTGTGAATTTCTGAGCATTTTCCATTCCAGATATATATTCACAGAATTTCTAACTCTTCTTCTCTAATTGTGCCTTACTTGGGGTGAAGGTAATGTCAAGGCATTGTTCTGGATGAGAGTGGGAAGAATATTGTATATCACATAATTGCATACACATTGGATTCATTTTCCAATTGAAATACTGAATTCCTGACAATAACCCATACCCTACTAGACGCTAACTACTAATACTATTATGATGGAGAATAATAACCTAAACAGAATTGAAATACAAGCGGTTCACAGGCGGCATGGTGTATATTGGACTTGCCTTTTGCAAGATAAATGGTAGGTGTTATAAATCTAGTCATTTTTTAATTGAAATAGTTTTATATGTGTATTTAAAGTTAACAAATATGTGAATTCCTATCTCCCTTTCGCTGTAGCCTATTCAGCACATGTACTTTTATATGCACATATAGAATCTTACCTGATATCACACGTACATTTTTGTGAGGTGCCTGACATTGCAGATACAAATTGTGAGAAGAGATCACTCCACCTAAACGCTGTTGGAACTGAAAATTCAATCTATGGGTGAGCTTCCTAGTTGAACAACATTATACATAAATCCATGTTCAGTAAAATGAATATTTTTGGATCTGTGGATGATATATATTTCATGGTGAATTTCGATTGGCATATATATTTCTACTTTTAATGTCTTTGTGTGTGTGTGTTTGTGTGTGTATATATATATATATATATATATATATATATATATATATATATATTCTCAAGATTTTTCAAAATATGAAATATATGTGTCTTATAAACACTTCCTAAATTCATTCATGTTCATGTATGTGGATTAATAATCAACTTTTCACAAGATTATTCTCAGAAATATTCATCCACCTGAAATACATATTTGTTTCTTAGTACTGAAAACTAACTTCAGTGAAAGGTTCCAAATAAATCCTAATATTTCTACATTAACTGACCTAGTTTAACATCAATTCAAGTAGATTCATATGGGACATTATGTGTATTTTGAAGTTCATTATTATTCAATACTGGTACATTAGTATTTCTTCAGTTAATGCACATCATCCACTACTTAGCAAATTTATATGCATTTGTTTCACTTTCAATCACTTCCTGCTCCAGAAAACATGTATTTCCCTATGTTTCTTGACTGGTCTTTTCATGAGACTTTTTTCCAAGTATATTATTTTCGATTTCCATGATCAATTTTTAAGCAAAACTCACACACCCTTCATGATAAAACATAACCCTAAGATGACCATTAGATATATAACTGGTTGGAATGAATGATTGTGTATCATTATAACATTTCTTATATATTTTCAGATATCCATTCAATCTATTATTTAAGGTGGACCCAGTTATATTATTTATTCCCAGTATGGTCTATTCATGCATTATTGCTATATTCATAGACAGATGGTATACCTATTTGTACCCCAATACAAATTTATATGTCTTCAAAATATTAATCCCGGAAATGGTGGAAGAAATACTGATGTCACGTGATATACATATACATTTTATCACAGAAATATTCTGGACACAAAAAGAAAATGTCACACTTTCAATTGTACCAAAACCTAAATGGAAAGTGAGCATGGATTACTAAAAACATCCATGTCCAGGTTGCCTAATGCTCTCAAATGTCAATCCTATTGGTGACTACATATTTGTTTTTTTCTAAGATTATATATTCAACCTCAAGCCTGTTGAAAATGTCTAATCCTATCACTCACTTTTTAGTTTGCTTGATTTCCTAATGTCTCTATTGATATCTGCTTTCTACATGTTTTCCCCAGTTCATCTTTGTGACTGACTCTTCACATGTGCTGACATTTACACTCACTCTCTAACCGAAACCCTATTGCTAAAGAACTTTTGGTCCAAATCCTATACTCACTCTTCATTTAAAACCTAACAACTACCTTCCTCATCCTACCGAATAACGCTTTTTGACTGAAAGTCTCTTCAACATTCAATCATCTAAGGTACAAGGTCCTATGCCATTGTATATTGATTTATCTGAGACATCTGTGCAGCACATAACTCAAAGCTAAGTATACCACTCAAGGGTCCAATTCCCTTCTGAGCTTCAAATCTTTCCTAGATTACTGCTTTCATACTTATATTTCACCTATATACTTTTGTAAATATCGAAGTTTGCCAATATCATTATTCATCTCACAGGATGATTCGTAAGCCAAATCAAACATGATATTAAACCTAAACATACACTGTTCCCTCAATATAACTTACAGAAGAGCAGGGACAGAGTTGGTCATACAATATAGGAATGTAGGTGATCTTCCACCTGCTGATAACCTCAAAGATCCATGGAGAAATGATCCTTGGAGAAGATGTATGCAGCTATGTAGGACCTGAGAGAGCAAAAGTAATCTTCCATGGCAAACAACCTGGTCAGGATGAATTGATGGGTCTGAATCAGCCTCTCTCTTCTTATTGTAGAGAAGTTGGAACAAACCAGGCCTGTGTGGAGAGCTGTTCCAGGGTGCCTATGGTTGATATACCATTCTAACTTCTGAATGTGTCACAGGATGTTGGGGCAGCCTCCATCTCATGGGAACCTTGGAAGCAACTTTTAGGACAAAGTGGTTTTCAAGGCAGTGAACTCATTCAGCTACTGAAGGAAGATACCTCTCCTCAATTCCTTGGTGATGGAATTCTCTGAACTTGGGATCCAGGAAGCCAGGCATCCAGAGCCAGTCCCAGTCCCAGTCCCAGTGGGCTAACTTGTTTGCTTTTCCCAAAGACAGAGTCAGTATTTCATGGTACCTACTGATGTGAGGATGGCCAAATGCCAGCAGAGCTCTGAAGAGGCATCTTCCCTGAGAAAGCAGGTAGTGGCTCACCGCTGTCTCCTCACAACTTCACAGAGTTGGCCAAGGAGACCATATCTGAGACAGGACAGGCCATTTCGGGGGAACATAATATGGCCCACCAGTCAGAAGACTCTCTGGATAGTCACAGACCTACTTGCGGGAAGGAGGTGTCTTTGCCATTGTGGGTTTGAGTTTGTGGTTTTTTTCTCATGTTCTGAGTATAGGTAGAAAAGGCGGTTTTTTTGGTATGGAGTGGACTGTTTCTAGTAAGTCCTTTGACATGGTGAGTGTTTCTATGTCTGTGTTTCCCACTGTATCCGTGGTTGTAGACATTAGAAAAGAGAATGCATCAATGGATTTGTTGTCTCTAGTAGAAAGCTTCCCCACATTAATACTGCCCAATTGATTAATGGACTTCACCTTGCCTTATGGATGGGCAACAACTACTATCTTCTTAAGTTACTGTTTTCTTAATGAATTCTGGCCACTCTACAGAATAGGCTCATGGTTTTGTGTCCCAGATATGTAACACCACAAGGCTCTGTGACATGGCTATGTACTGGATAGCTGAAGAGAATGAGAGCATCTCAGAAAACTCAGATATCAGTGTGACCAGTAAATTCTCAGTGGAGAAACCCTGCTTTGGCCATTTCCTTACTTCTATTTCTATTACCCTGAATGTCAGGATGGTCTTTGCCTCAGGCCAACCCTTTGTGAAGCCTGAAGAAAACTGTTTTCATATGAAAAAGAATGGGCTTCACCTGCGGCTCTTTGCTTAATTGCTTTGGAATGGGATGTGTCTGAATCAGTCTCTTGTCCTTGTGTGAGGTTGTGACTTAGATTCTCAGCACCCAATGGATCTAAAGAAAGATCCCATGTGCTTCCCAAACCAAAATGTCCAAAAGAGAAGTCATTGTGGATGAATTTTTTTGCCTTCTTGTTTCAGGTTCCTGACCTCCATCAAATGAGAATAGGGATCCTTTGGATTAAATGAGTCCTTCAAATCGATGCAGAGGCTAGCCCATATGTGCTTGGGTTTTTTCATGACTCCAAATCACATAAAAAATCTATACCTCACAGCCAGTAGGCTTCAAATTGGAGAAGCGGAACACTTTAACAGCAAGAATATTTGATCACTTCTGGTTCACAGGAGGAGTGTCCAGCACACCATGATTTTAGGCAAAGGAAGGGCAAGTGAGCTTATTTTGTACACGTTCTTAGGCGGTGCCCCTCATAGAAACCTCCAGCCAGAGGTAATGATGAGTGTCTATATGAAAGAAGATGAGCGCCCTGTGGGAGTGTTTTGATTTTAATTGTGGTCATTTTGTGGTGGTTGGAAAAAATGACTGGGTCCACCTGGGCTTGAACTCTGGTGTGATTCCCCTTAGAGACTGAGTTCTGGAACTGAACTCAGAGAAGAATTGCAATGAATTGTGTTGGGATTTTAGGAGGCCATTCGTGAGACTCACGCTTGGAAACTGAGATCTAGGCCCAGGGTGTCTTTCCGCAAAACAATGGGAATCTCAGCCAGGATATCACATGATTTTATTCTGAAAGACTTGGAAGGTATAGTTGAGAGTCAAAACACACATGGACCTCACATTGTAGGCCTCAATGTGCCTGGCTTCATGTGACCTTTTGGCAACTCTTTGAGAAGCCTTGCCTGTGAGAGTTCTCCAGAACTTGCATTGAAATAAGCTTTCTCAACACTAAATGGTTCCTGAATGATTTGAAACCCACAGTGCCTCCAACTTAATTTTTGAAAAATGGCTAGATAAATACCATGATATTTTTGAAATTCCCATGACCAGGTGGCACTGGAGAAACTTTGGATGTCCTGTTGCTGACCATGTGTATACCAGAGAATGCCTTGTTTGACTGGATTTTATGAAAATGGTGTAGAACAGAGATGCCAGTAATTTGTATCCTGCTGAGTATTGGGCCTAGAGCAGTGGTGGGCAGGTGTGTGATAAAAACCATGGTGGGGCCAAGTGGATCGGCCATTGGCTTCCAAATGGCTTGTGACTGACATAGTGCAGACATCAGACCCTTATATATAAAGGCATCTTTTTATATGGAGAGGTTTCAGGGCAATGTTCAGAATCAGTTTACTATGGTTATTGGGGCAAGCTATGTGGGATAGAAGCCTGGTTGGTTCATTCTCCTGCAGACCCTGACCCACCACACATCACAGAACTCCCTCAAGCACTGGATCCTAGTAGAACTCCTTGTATTTGGTGAAGCAAATACCAAATTCCCAGTGCAGCAGCAAGAAACACCACGAAAAGTGGAGGATGACCAAATGTCTTCACAGTCCTCATGGGGAGACACTTAGCCTCCAGTGGCCACAGTTTACCTACAAAGACAGAATTCAGCACTGCTGCCTCATGTTCATTGGAATACAAGAAACCATATCTTCCAGGTCACATAGATGTAGACCCAGCTTTTATGGTCTCATTACAAAGGAAGTTAAAGCTCATGACAACAAAATATATTTCAAGTGCCCAACCTCAGAGTCAGTTTCCCAAGAAGTCTTAGGCCAGCAGAGCTCCATGTTTGTGGAGTGTTTACCCTGTCCTTTACTTTTGGAAACTCCTCTACCACCTCCAAGGTTGTGAACTCACGAGCATATTCCATTCCAGATATGTATTCACAGATTTTCACACTTTTCTACTCTAACTGTGTGTTACTTGGGGCGAAGCTAATATCAAGGCATTCTTCTGGATGTGAGTGAGAAGATTTTTGTGTAGCACATATTTACCTACACATTCGATTCATTTTCCAATTTTCTATTTGAAATACTGAAGCCCTGAAACTAACACATACCCTACAATACTCTGACTTATAATTCTAATATGATGGTGAAAAATAACCCAAACAGAATAGAAATACAAGCAGTTCAGAGGAGGCATGGTGTATTGTTACAATTGCCTTTTGCATTATATTGTGTAAGAGTTATAAATCTAGTAAATTTTTTTGAAATATTTCTACATGTGTTTTTAAAATTAACAAATATGTGAATTCCTGTCTCCCTTTCTCTGTAGCCTATTCAGCACATGTATTTTTATATGCACATATAGAATCCTACCTTCTACCACACGTACATACTTGTGAGGTAACTGAATTGGCAGATGCAAATTGTGAGAAAGGATCACTCCTCCTAAACACTGTTGAAACCGAAAATTCAACCTATGGGTGAGCTTCCTAGTTGAATGACATTATACATAAATCCATGTTCAGTAAAATGAATATTTTTCGATCTGTGGATTATATATATTTCATGATGAATTTTGATTGGCATATATATTGCTACTTTTTTTTTCTTTTATTGATTGCTCAAAACATTACAAATCTCTTGACATATAATATTTCATACATTATATTCAAGTGGCTTATGAACTCCCATTTTTACCCCAAATAGAGATTACAGAATCACATCGGTTACAAATCCACATTTTTACATAATGCCCTATTAGTTACTGTTGTATTCTGCTACCTTTCCTATACTCTACTATCTCACCTCCCCTCCCTTCCTATCTTCTCTCTTTCCCCCATCTACTGTAATTCATTTCTCTCCATGTTTATTTTCCCATTCCACTCACAACAATATGTAATTTTGTGTAACAGTGAGGATCTTCCTCCATTACCATGCAATTTCCCTTTTCTCTCACTTACCCTCGCACCTCATGTCTCTGTTTAATGTTAAACTTTTCTTCCTGCTATTGCTCCCTGCTCTGTTCTTAGTTGCTCCATTATATCAAAGAAGACATTTGGTATTTATTTTTTAGGGATTAGCTAGCTTCACTAAGCATAATCTAGTGCCATCCATTTTCCTGCAAATTCCATGATTTTGTCATTTTTTAGTGCTGCGTAATACTCCATAGTGTGTAAATGCCACATTTTTTTATATCCATTCATCTATTGAAGGGCATCTGGGTTGGATCCACAGTGTAGCAATTGTGAATTGTACTGCTATGAAAATCGATGTGGTAGTATCCCTGTAGTACACTCTTCTAAGGTCTACAGGGAATATTCCGAGTAGGGCAATAGCTGTGTCAAATTGTGGTTCCATTCACAGCTTTCCCAGGAATCTTCATACTGCTTTCCAAATTAGCCACACCAGTTTACAGTCCCACCAGCAATGTACAAGTGTATCTTTTTCCCCACATTTTTGCCAGCACTTGTTGTTGTTTGACTTCATAATGGCTGCCAATCTTACTGGATTGAGATGGTATCTTAGGGTGGTTTTGATTTGCATTTCTCTGACTGCTAAAAATGGTGAGCATTTTTTCGTGTACTTTTTGATTGATTGTATGTCCTCCTCTGAGAAGTGTCTGTTCAAGCCCTTGGCCCATTTGTTTATTGGGTTATTTGTTATCTTATTGTCTAATTTTTTGAGTTCTTTGTATATTCTTGATATTAGGGCTCTATCTGAAGTGTGAGGAGTAAAAATTTCTTCCCATGATGTATGCTCCTTATTTACCTCTCTTATTCGTTTTCTTGCTGAGAAAAACCTTTTCAGTTTAAGTAGTCCCATTTGTTGATTCTTGTTTATTAACTCTTGTGCTATGGGTGTCCAATAAAGGAATTTGGAGCACAACCCCCATAATATGTAGATCGGAGCCACTTTTTCTTCTATCAGACGCAGAGTCTCTGATTTGATATCTAGCTCCTTGATCCACTATGAGTTAACTTTTGTGCATGGCGAGAGAAAAGGATTCAGTTTCATTTTGTTGCATATGAATTTCCATTTTTCCCAACACCATTTGTTGAAGATGCTATATTTCCTCCATTGCTTGCTTTTAGCTCCTTTATCAAATATAAGATAGTTGTAGCTTTTTGGATTAGTCTCTGTGTCCTCCATTCTGTACCAATGGTCCACCCGCCTGTTTTGGTACCAGTACCATGCTGTTTTTGTTACTATTGCTCTGTAATATAGTTTGAAATCTGCTATCACTATACTGCCTGATTCACACTTCCTGCTTAGAATTGCTTTTGCTATTCTGGGGCTTTTTTTTTCCATATGAATTTCATGATTGCTTTACCTATTTCTACAAGAAATGCTGTTGGGATTTTGATTGGCATTGCATTAAACCTGTAGAGAAGTTTTGGTAATATCGCCATTTTGATGATGTTAGTTCTGCCTATCCATGAACAGGGTTTATTTTTCCATCTTCTAAGATCTTATTCTACTTCTCGTTTTAGGATTCTGTAGTTTGCATTGTATAAATCTTTCACCTCTTTTGTTAGGTTGATTCCCAATAATTTTATTTTGTTTTTGAGGATATTGTGAATGAAGTGTTTTTCCTCATTTCTGTTTCAAAAGTTTTGTCGCTGATATACAGAAATGCCTTTGATTTATGCATGTTGATTTTATATCCTGAAACTTTGCTGAATTCATTTTTTAGTTCTAGTAGTTTTTGTAGACCCTTTTGGGTCTTCTATGTATAGAATAATGTCACCCGCAAATAGTGATAATTTACTTTCTTATTTTACTATTTTTATGCCTTTTATTTCTTTTGTCTGTCTAATTGCTCTGGCCAGTGTTTCGAGAACTATATAGAATAGAAGTGGTGAGAGAGGGCATCCCTGTCTTGTTCCAGATTTTAGAAGGAATGCCTTCAGTTTTTCTCCATTCATAATGATGCTAGCCTGAGGCTTAGCATAGATAGCTCTTACAATGTCGAGGTAAGTTCCTGTTATCCCTAGTTTTTCTAATGTTTTGAACATAAAGGGATGCTGTACTTTGTCGAATGCTTTTTTTGCTTCTATCGAGATGATCATATGGTTCTTATCTTTAAGTCTATTGATGTGGTGAATAGCATTTATTGATTTCCGTATATTGAAACATCGTTGCATCCCAGGTATAAATCCGATTTGATCATGGTGCATAATTTTTTTGATGTGCCTTTGTATTCGATTCGCCAGAATTTTAATGAGGATTTTTTGCATCTAGGTTCATCAGATATATTGGTCTGTAGTTTTCTTTCTTTGAGGTGTCTATTTCTGATTTCAGAATGAGCGTGATGTTGGCCTCATAGAATGAATTTGGCAGAGCTCCCTCTTTTTCTATTTCCTGAAATAACTTGAAAAGTATTGGTATTAATTCTTCTTTAAAGGTTTTGTAAAACTCCGCTGTATACCCATCCAGTCCTGGGATTTTCTTGGTTGGTAGTCATTTGATTGCTTCTTCTGTTTTATCAATTGACATTGGTCTGTTTAAATTGTGTGTATCCTCCTGACTCAGTCTGGGCAAATCATATGATTTAAGAAATTTATCAATGTCTTCACTATATTCTATTTTATTGGAATATAGGTTTTCCAAATAATTTCTAATTGTCTTCTGTATTTCTGAAGCATCTGTTGTAATATTGCCTTTTTCATCCCATACGTTAGTAATTTGAGTTCTCTCTCCTCTTCATTAGCATGGCTAAGGGTCTGTCGAAAATATTTATTTTTTCGAAGAACCACCTTTTAGTTTTGTTAATTTTTTCAATAGTTTCTTTTGTTTCAATTTCATTGATTTCCGCTCTGATTTTAATTATTTCTTGCCTTCTGCTTCATTTGCTGTTGTTTTGCTCTTCCTTTTCTAGGGCTTTGAGTTGAAGTGTGAGCTCATTTATTTGTTCGTTTTTCCTTTTTTTCAGGAATGACCTCCAGGTGATGAATTTCCCTCTTAAAACTGCTTTCATTGTGTCCCATAGATTCCGATATGTTGTGTCTGTATTTTCATTTTTCTCTAAGAATTTTTTGATATCCTCTTTTATGTCTTCTGTAACCCACTGATCATTCAGTAACATATTGTTCATTTTCCTTGTGATGTAGGATTTTTCTTTCCTTCTTTTATCATTGGTTTCCAGTTTCATTCCATTATGATCAGAAAAAATTCATGGTATTATCTCCACCCCTTTATATTTCCTGAGGGTTGCCCTATAGCATAATATATTGTCTATTTTTGAGAAGGATCCATGTGCTACTGAGAAAAAAAGGATATCCACTTGATGATGGTTGATATATTCTATAATGTCAGTTAAGTGTAGGTTATTGATTGTGATATTGAGTTCTATAGTTTCTTTATTCAACTTTTGTTTGGAGGATCTGTCCAATGGTGAGAGAGGTGTGTTGAAATCACCCATAATTATTGTGTTGTGGTCTATTTCATTCTGTAACTTGAGGAGAATTTGTTTTTTGAACATCGCAGCACCATTATTTGGTACATAAATATTGAAAATTTTTATGTATTTTTGGTGAATGGTTCCTTTTAACAGTATATAATGTCTTTTCTTATCCCTTTTGATTAAATTAGTCTTGAAGTCAATTTTATTCGATATGAGGTTGGCCACCCCTGGGTGCTTACGAGGACCATGTGCATGGTATATTTTTTCCCAAACTTGGCCTTCAGCCTGTGTATATCTTTTCCATTCAGATGTGTCTCCTGGAGGGAACATATAGTTGGATTCGTTTTTAATCCAAGTTACAAGCCTATCTCGCTTTATTGGAGAGTTTAAGCCATTATTATTTAGAGTTACAATTGATATATGGTTTGTACTGCCACCCATGTTTGATTATTCATCTTTTTTTTTATATTTAGTTTGTTTCTCCATGATTAGCTTTTCCCCAGCCCTCTATCATTACTGAGGCAATTCCCACTGATGGTTTTGGTTGTTGATTTTCATTTCTTCTACTTGTATTGTTTTGCTCAAGATGCTTTTCAATGCTGGTTTTCTGGCTGCAAATTCTTTTAGCTTTTGTTTATCATGAAATATTTATATTTTATTGTCGTACCTGCAGCTTAATTTTGCTGGATACAGAATTCTTGGTTGGCATCCATTGTCTTTCAGTGTTTGAAATACGTTATCCCAGGATCTTTTTGCTTTCAGCAACTGTGATGAAAAATCCGTTCTCAACCTTATTGATATACCCCTGAATGTGATCTGCCTCCTTTCTCTTATAGCTTTTAATATTTTCTCTTTGTTCTGTATGTTGGATATCTTCATAACAATGTGTCTTGATGTTGGTCTACAGTGATTTTGTGTGCTCGGTGTCCTGTAAGCATGTACAATTTGTATATCCGTTTCCTTTTTCTTTCTGGAAAGTTTTCTGTAATTATTTTATTCAGTAGTTTACTCATTTCCTTGGTTTGAATCTGTGTACCTATCCAGATGAACTCATAAATTTGGTTTTTTAATGTTATCCCATATCTCTTGGATGTTTTACTCATGATTTCTTGCCAGCCTTTCTGTGTTGGCTAGATTCTTTTCAAGATGATATATTTTGTCTTCATTATCTGACATTCTGTCTACTACTTGCTCCACAGTGTTAGTGATACTCTCAATTGAGTTTTTAATTTGGTTTATCGTTTCCTTCATTTCTAGAATTATTGTTTAATTTTTTTTTATAATCTCTATCTCCTGATAAAAATACTTAACTTCTTCTTTTATCTGTTTATGTAATTCATTTTCAATGTGTTCTTTCACTGTTTGGATTTGCTGTCTCGTATCCTCTTTAAGTTTCCATTCCATCTGTCTAAGGTATTCCTTGAGTTCTCTATATGACCATTTTTCTGATGACTATAGGTCCTCCTGAATATTTAGGCTGTCCTTCATTGTTTGTACTTATTTTCTTCCTTGATTTTTTATGCTGCTCATGTTACTTCTTGCTCTGTTTGACTGCTGAGTTACAGCTTACTCTTATAAATTACTTTGATGCTTGGGAGGAAAGATATTGGAAGGAAAGGGAAAAAGTCACTAAAAAGAATGAGAGTAGGCAGGTAGAATTCAAGGAAGGGGGAATAAGAAAATTGAAAAGAAATGATAAGACAAAAGAAAAAAATAGAAAATAAAGAAAGAAAAAAATTTAAAAATAATGATCATTTAAAAAAATGAAGATTAAAATTTAAAATAATAATAATAATCAAATAAAAATATTAAAAAAAGGAAAACATTTTAAAAAGTTAAAGTACAACAACAACAAAAAAATGAATTCACATAAAGAATCTAAACCTCACAATCAGTAGGCCTCAAGTTGGAGAAGCAGAGCAGTATTAACGGCAGGCCTATTTGTTCACTTCTGGTTCACAGGAAGGGTGTTCAGGCCACCCTGATTTTAGGCAAATGAGGGGCAAGGGAGCTTATTTTGGACACGGACGTGGGCTGTGTATCTTATGAAAACCTCCAGCCGGAGGTAATGATGAGTGTCTATATGGAAGAAGATGAGGGCCATGTGGGGGTATTTTGGTTTTAATTGTGGACATTTGTATGGCAGTTGGAAGAGATGACTGGGTGCACCTGGGCTTTAGCTCTGGTGAGATTCAACATAGAGACTGAGTTCTGGAACTGACCTCAGAGAAGTATTGCCATGAATTGTGTTGGGATTTTAGAAGGCCATGCATGAGATTCGCCCTTGAAAAGTGAGATCTAGGCCCAAGGTGGCTTTCCACAGAGCCAAGGTGATCTCAGCCAGGATATCACATGATTTTATTCCGAAAGACTTGGCAGCCATAGTTGAGAGTCAAAAGACACATGGACCTCACATTGTAGACCTCAATGGGCCTGGCTTCATGAGACCTTTGGGGCACCCTTTGGGAAGCCTTGCCTCTGAGAGTTCTCCAGAGCATTCATTGAAATGAGCTTCCTCACCATTTAATGGTTAATGAATGATTTGAAACCCACAGTGCCTCCAACTTTATCCTTGAAAATTGGCTAGAAAAAACCATGAAATTTTTGAAATTCCCATGACTAGGTGTCACTGGAGAACCTTTGGATGTTCTCTTGCTGATCATGAGTATAGAAGACATTGCCTTTATTGACTGGGTTTCATGAAAATGGTGTGTAACAGAGATTCCAGTAAGTTGGAGCCTGCTGAGTAGTGTTCCTAGAGCCATGGTGGGCAGGTGTATGATAAAATATCTCTGGTGTGGCCATGTTTATCAGCCATTGGCTTCCAAATAGCTTGTGACTTACATTTTGAAGCCAGTAGACCCTTATATGTAAAAGCATCTTGTTATATGAAGAGGTTTCAGGGCAATGTTCAGAATCAGGTTGCTATAGTCAATGGGGCAAGCTATGTGGGATAGAAGCCTGGTTGGTGCATTCTCCTACAGAACCCGACCCACCACAACTGACAGAACTACCTACAGCACTGCGTCCCAGTTGAACTCCTTTATTTCATGAAGCAAATACCAAACTCCCAGTGCAACAGCAAGAAACACCACGAAAAGTGGAGGATGACCAAATGGCTTCACAGTGCACATGGGGAGACACTTAGCCCCCAGTGGCCACAGTTTACCTACAAAGAGAAAATTCAGCACTGCTTCCTCATGTTCATTGGAAAATAAGAAACCATGTCATCCATGTCACATAGATGGAGACCCAGCTTTTATGGTCTCACTACAAAGGAAGCTAATGCTCCTGACAACAAAATATATTTCAAGTGCCCAACCTCAGAGGCAGTTTCTCCACATGTTATGCTGGCAGAGCTTCATGTTTGTGGAGTGTTTACACTGTCCCTTACTTTTGGAAACTCCTCTACCACCTCCAAATTTGTTAACTCCTGAGCATTTTCCATTCCATTTATGTATTCACAGATTTTCTAACTCTTCTCCTCTTATTGTGTCTTACATGGGGCGAATGTAATGCCAAGGCATTGTTCTGAATGAGAGTGGGAAGATTTTTCTGTAGCACATATTTGCTTACAAATTGGATACATTTTCCAATTTTCCATTTGAAATACTGAATCCCTGACACTAACAAATTCCCTTCTAGACTTTTACTTGTAATCCTAATATGATGGAGAAAAATAACCCAAACAAAATAGAAATACAAGAAGTTCACAGGAGGCATGGTGTATAGTTGGACTTGCCTTTCGTATGATAAATGGTAGGTGTTATTAATCTAGCCAATTTTAATTGAAATAGTTCTCCATGTGTTTTAAAAGTTAACAAATATGTGAATAATTGTCTCCCTTTCTCTGTAGCCTATTCAGCACATGTATTTTTTTATGCACATATAGAATTCTACCTGGTATCACACGTACATTTTGTGAGGTGGCTGACTTGGCAGATACAAATTGTGAGAAGAGATCACTCCTACTAAACGCTGTTGGAACTGAAAATTCAACATATGGGTCAGCTTTCTAGTTGAACAACATAAATCGATGTTCAGTAAAATGATTATTTTTGGATCTGTGGATGATATATATTTCATGGTGAATTTCAATTGGCATACATAATGCTACTTTTTAATGTTTGGGTGTGTGTGTGTGTATATATATATATATATATATATATATATATATATATATATATATATATACATATATATATTTTCACTCTCCAGATTTTTCAAAATATGAAATTTATTTGTCTTATTATACACTTTCTAAATTCATTCATATTCATATATGTGGATTTATAATCAACTTTTCACAAGTTTATTTCCAGAAATATTCATCAGCCTGAAATACAGATTCGTTTTCTAGTACTGAAAACTAACTTCAGGGGATCATATAATGGCGATGAAATGAATGCATCAACCCCATGTACAGCGTCACTGTGCAGGATAATGACGAGTTAGAATGGCTAAAACCTATCTTTTTAGGAATTTCCAGGAAGATTGGGGTGCTCCAAAACCTAGTGGAAGTATTTCCATCTCACAAGGATCAGCTACGGGGCTCAAACGTGAGTGATTTGTCCACACGGAGTGTCATGCTGCTTATTCAGCAAATCGCCCTGCTGCTAGAGTCTGCGGCGCATGCTGAGAAACAACGAGATACCAACACAAATATTCAGCAGTGTGGACTCTGTGGGCTCCTGCCAGCTGTGAAATCACTGTGCTCATTGCTGAATTCTGAGTTTGAGACGGGGGAAGGAAGCGGTCCAATTCAGTTTTCCACACCGGTCAGACCACAGAGAAAGCCAGGGGCCACCATCTTGGAGAGCTGACGTCACCATTCCTGTTTTCGACTGATCGCAGCTCATTCAGCTATAGAACAGGTAATATCAGGCTGCCATTCGCCTGTGTCTCGCAGACAAATTACTCAGGCCTGCTCCTATCAGAACATACAGCAAGCCCAGAGCGGCCAAATTCTGGCTCCTGGAACTGATCAGACCCAGGTCTAAAGAACCCAAGGAAACTGCTTCGCGGTCCAGGTCTTGCTGAATACTGTGGAGGTAAATACCTACCGAGCCTTCATAGGCAGTGGCAACAGGATTGAGATGGGGCTTGAGAGGGCCGGTCAGGACTCACCCGTTGCTTTGGTCACCCGGCAAAGAGAACGAAATGCTGCCATTCGCATGGAATTCCAACATGGTAGAGATCTGATGTCATCACAAAGCGGCGGAGGAGATAACTTCATCAATACCAGAGGTGACAGAAACAGTTGGTCTCCTCACAAAGAAAGTGAGTCACAAACACCCGAGTTTCTCACTTTGTCATCAAGCCAGAGGTGCAGAGCAGAGCCACTGCCCACGCCCGGCACAGGCCCAGGGACCCGTAGGCATGATAGTCACGTCATCCCAATTGGAGTAGGGACAGAGCAGAGCCAGCGCCTGTGCCCTGAACAGGCCCATCGACTCGCAGGCGTGGTAGTCACGTGACCCCAATTTGAGTAGGGGCAGAGCAGAGCCGCCGCTCGTGGCCGGAACAGGCCCAACGACCCGCCGGTGTGGTAGACACGGCACCCCAATTGGAGTAGTGGCAGAGCAGAGCCTTCTCCCACGCCCAGGACAAGCCAGCGGCCCACCGGCGTGGTTATCAGGTCACTCCAATAGGAGTAGGGGCAGAACAGAGCGGCAGCCCGTTCCCAGAACAGGCCCAGCGACCCGCCGGCGAGGTAGTCACGTCACCCCAATTGGAGTAGGGGCATAGCAGATCTGCCCCCTGTGCCCGCAAAATGGGCAGACCTGCGACTGTTCAGCGAACAGGCCCAGTGGCCTGCCGGCATGGTAGACACGTCATACCAATTGGAGTAAGGGCAGAGTAGAGCCGCCGGCCGCGCCTGCAAGATAGGTAGTCCTGCAACCAACCAGCAGAACAGGGGGAGCAGCCCGTCAGCGTGGTAGATAGATCCCCCCAATTGGGGGAGCAGCACAACCGCCCCCCACTCCTGCAAGGGAGACTTTTCAACTATACAAGAGCAATATAAATATATAGGGGTAAAATTTCAAAAACACAACAGTTTCATCAAGCAGAGAGAAATGCGAGCAGTATGAAAAGACAAGGAAAGAACGGACCACAAGCAATGCAGGTGAACACAACATTTGAAGACATAATAGCTGCATCACATGGAATGTCAGATAAAGAATTCAGGATACACATGCTTCAGATGATTTGGAGTCTCAAGGAAGACATTAGACAACAAAATCAGACAATGAAAGATCACTTCGACAATGAATTACATAAACAAATCCAAGAAGCAAAAGATCAACTATACAGGGAGATAGAGGTTGTAAAAACAAACAAACAGAAATCCTAGAATTGCGGGAAGCAATAAACCAACTTAAAAACTCAATTGAGAATACTACCAGCAGAGTAGAACACTTAGAACATAGAACATCAGACAATGAAGACAAAGTATTTCAACTTGAAAAGAACATAGACAGCTCAGCAAGACTGTTCAGAAACCATGAGCAGAATATCCAAGAAATATGGGCTAACGTAAAGAGACCAAACTTAACAATCATTGGGATACAGGAAGTATAAAGGTCCAAACCAAAGGAATGAGGAACCTATTCAATAAAATAATATGAGAAAACTTCCCAGACTTGATAAATGAAACAGAATCCCAAGTCCTAGAAGCCTAAAGGACGCCGAATGTGCAAAATCATAAGAGATCCACACCTAGACACATTATAATGAAGATGCCCAACATACAGAAAAAGGAGAAAATTTTAAAAGCTACAAGAGAAAGGAAGCAGATTACATTTAGGGGTAAACCAATCAGGATAACAGCTGATCTTTCAAAACAGACTCTGAAAGCTAGAAGATCCAGGAATAACATATTTCAAACACTGAAAGAAAATGGGTTCCAACCAAGAATTGTGTATCCAGCGAAATTAAGCTTCAGGATGGAAGATGAAATTAAAACCTTCCACGATAAACAAAAGTGAAAAGAATTTGCAGTGAGAAAACCATCTCTTCAAAACATACTCGGCAAAACATTGCAGGAAGAGGAAATGGAAAATAAAAATGAAAACCAACAATGGAAGGTAGGACATTAAAGGGGGGAAATAATCAAAGAGGAAAACAAACCATGTTTAGTTACATAAATAAACAAATGTGGCTGGAAGAACAACCCATATCTCAATAATAACCCTAAATGTTAATGGCTTAAACTCACCAATTAAGACACACTGGCTAGTAGAATTGATCACAAAACAAGACCAAACAATATGCTGCCTACAGGAGACACATTTGATAAGAAAATGCATACATAGACTGACGGTGAAAGTTTGGGAAAAAACATATCACTCATATGGACTTCAGAAACAAGCAGGAGTGTCCATTCTCATATCAAATAAAATAGATTTCAAGCGAAAGTAAATCAAAAGGGATAAAGAGAGACACTACATACTGCTCAAGGGAACCATACACCAACAAGACACAACAATCATAAATATATATGCCCCAAAAAATGGTGCAGCTATGTTCATCAAACAAACTCTTCTCAAGTTCAAGAGTCTGATAGACCACAATACAAAAATCATTGGAGACATGAACACACCTCTCTCACCACTAGACAGATCTTCCAAACAAAAGTTGAACAAGGAAACTATAGAACTCAATAACACAATTAATAACCTAGACTTATTTGACATGTAGAATATAACACCCAACATCAAGCAGTTACATTTTTCCTCAGCAGCACATGGATCCTTCTAAAAAATAGATAATATATTATGTCACAGGGCAACTCTTAGACAATATAAAGGAGTACAGATAATACCATGCATCTTATCTAATCATAATGGAATGAAACTAAAAATCAATGATAAAAGAAGGAAGGAAAAATTATGCATCACTTGGAGAATGAGCAATAGGTTACTGAGTGATCAATGGGTTATAGAAGACATCAAGGAAAAAATTTAAAAATTCTTAGAGATAAATGAAAATGCAGACACAACATATTGGAATCTATGGGACACATTGAAAGCAGTTCTAAGAGGAAAATTCATTGCTTGGAGATCATTCCTTAAAAAAGAAAAAAACCAACAAATAAATGATCTCATACTTCATCTCAAAATCTTAGAAAAAGAAGACAAAAGCAACAGCAAAAGAAGTAGAAGGCAAGGGATCATTAAAATCAAAGCTGAAATTAATAAAATTGAACAAAAGAAACAATTGAAAAAACTGACAAAACTAGTAGTTGGTTCTTTGAAAAAATAAATAAAATCGACAGACCCTTAGCCATGCTAATGAAGAGAAGAAGAGCGAGAACTCAAATTACTAGCATAAGGGATTAAAAAAGGAAATATCGCAACAGATATTTCAGAAATACAGAAGATAATCAGAAAGTAATTTGAATCCTTATACTCCAATAAAATAGAAGATAGTGAAGGCATCGATAAATTTATTAAGTCATATGATCTGCCCATATTGAGTCAGGAGGATATAGACAACCTAAACAGACCAATATCGACTGAGAAAGTAGAAGAAACCAACAAAAGACTACCAAATTAGAAAAGCCCAGGACGGTATGGGTATACAGCAGAGTTTTACAAAACCTTTAAATAGGAACTAATACCAATATTTTTCAAACTATTTCAGAAAATAGAAAAAGAGGGAGATCTTCCAATTTCATTCTACGAGGCCAACATCACCCTGATTCTTACACCAGACAAAGACACTTCAAAGAAAGAAAACTACAGACCAATATCTCTAATGAACCTACATGAAAAAATCCTCAATAAAATTCTGGCAAATTGGATACAAAAACATATCAAAAAATTGTGAATCCTGATCAAGTAGGATTCATTCGTGTGATGCAAGGCTGGTTCAATATACGGAAATCAATAAATGTTATTCACCACATAAGTAGACTTAAAAATAAGAACCATATGATCATCTCGATAGATGCATAAAAAGCATTCGACAAAGTACAGCATTCCTTTATGTTCAACACTCTAGAAAAACTAGTGATAAGAGGAACATACCTCAATATTGTAAAAACAATCTATGCTAAGCTTCAGGCTAGCATAATTCTGAATGGAGAAAAATTGAAGGCATTCTCTCTAAAATCTGGAACAAGACAGGGATGCCCTCTCTCACCACTTCTTTTCAACATAGTTCTCAAAACACTGGCCAGAGAAATTAGACATATGAAAGAAATAAAAGGCATAAAAACAGGAAAAGAAGAACTTAAATTATCTCTATTGCAGATCACATGATTCTATATCTAGCTGTCCCAAAAGGGTCTACAAAGAAACTAATGGAACTAATAAATGAATTCAGCAAAGTGGCAGGATATAAAATCAACACGTGCCGCAGTCTCTGGCTGGGCACAAATCACGAGTCTCCACACAGCTTGTAGATTCAAACAGCAATTCTTTATTCCCGAACTCACACCGGCCGTCTACAAACACGTTCTGGGGGAATCCACGTTCTCTGCCCAAATCCACTTCTCCCAAATCCACACTCTGCCCTAATCCACTCCGCATGGGCTTCTGTCTCCTAAAATATACTGTCTGACCCTAAGCACTCAAGAGGAACTCAGCAGCAGGATACGCCCTATTCTAAAGGTGGAACACCCTAATCTCCTATTATGCTAAACTGCCCTATTCTAAAGGGGGAACACCCTAATCTCCTATTATGCTAAACCGCCCTATTCTAAAGGGGGAACACCCTAAACACAGATCCTGCCCTGGTCCTTGAGCAAGGTCACCTTTCAGAAGTCCTTCCACTAGACAGCATGGGAGTAAGCTGGCAAGGAATTTGTCATACCTACTTGACTGATGGCTCCCAGCATCTCCCCCCTTCTGACTAATTAAACACCAGGTAATGTGGCTTAAGGACCGTGCCTGGTAGGTTGTCCAGTTCAACATATGGTTCTTACCCATCATCGGAAAACTGACCTTTAGGCAACTGAACTTTAGGCGTCAGCCTCCTGTCTTAGGTTGATACCACTGCAATTGGATCATACCCGTCACTGACTGCCGGTCCAGCATATAGCCATTGGCCCCCAAATTTAGACCATCACTAGCAGAAGGGAGGAGGATACAGAAATGCCTCGACACCAAGCCAATTGACAGTTCCTTTGGAAAAATTGCATCATTGGTGACACCATCAGTAAAGATCACTGGTGACACCATCAGCAAAGAAATGCCAGCATTACCACAATTTGCTGCACTAAACGTAGTTACATAGTCTAGGCAAGTTCTGTAAGCAGTTCAAAGTGCAGGAATCTATCAATCTGTCCATCTCCTCCCAAAGTCCGTTTTCCTCCCAAAGTAAGTTGACTCCTTGATTGAGCATACTTGTTGAGTTATATTCATTGGGATGAAGTTAGGAATTCTGGCAATGATGCTAAAAAGACATTATCCTGAAAAGAATTATTAAATATAATGAAAAGGAAAGGTGAAAGTAAACAAACAGATCTGTTAACCTACTTAAAAAACAATCCTTAACAGCTGTTTACCTGATTTAAATTAGTAAACAAGCAGATCTGTTAACCACCTTTAAAAAGAATCCTTAACAGCTGTTTACTTAATTTAAATTAAGCCATTTAAATCACGTGAATAAAAAATAAATAATTCGGATCCATTTTTTCATGAGCGCTCCTCATATATGAAATATGGACACACAGACATATAACACAAAACACAAATGTGCAAACAAACATACAACACATAAGATAATAGTAAAGGCCTTGTAGCTTTACCTAGGTGAAATCTCCATTGCAATGTTTAAAAACTCCATAGTCAAAAAAAATAAAACTGATCAGAAAAACATTAACCTAGGTTTGTATGAGCTCAAAAAATAAAAATAGAACCTTATGATGTGGAAAAATGCAATTATAAAATAGATATTGAAAAAAGCATCCTGGTTAATCACAGTCGCAGATGTAAGAATGGCCAAGCTGGAGTTCTGGATATCAGCTATTATGGATTTGAGTCAAATTATCTTCTTTTTGATCTGTAGAAATCCTTTTGGTTAGTCTTTCTGGAATCCAAATCGGCTGTTCTTCTCCCTGTGGAAAAACAAACAGAACCCCGACTCCAGAAAATCACTGGGTCAGTATCTTTCCATTGTCCCGTTAAAATATCTTTCCAAAGTACTTTAGTCTTATGAACATTTTTTTGGATACATATGCCTTTCCGCAGCACTAAGTCCTGATGAATCCAAATTTAAAAAGTCTAGAGTAAAAAGGGTTATTTTAAGTTTATCTTTGGGGGATATATACCCCTTTCCAATTTATAAGATTAACTAGGCTTCGAATGACACAATCTTTCCTCCGTCATGAAGGCATCTTAACCACCTTCAAATTAACCTTCTAAAGCCTTTTAATTATCATCTATGCTGTACTTTTAAATGTACTTTTTCACCACCTATAGCTTCACTCTTTTAAACAAGGCTTAGATTCTGTTTAAATCGCTTAATGTTAGTTTACATGGCTGCCCTTAAACCAAAGGCCTTTTTTACTCCATTAAGAAGCTTTGTCTCAATCTGCCATGTACAAATACTTTTTTTCCCCTTTCTCAAGCTTTTAAAGTAAGTTTAGTTTCCTCAAAATCTTTTTAAATGGCATTTTACCTCTGTTTTACTTTACCACACAGAGATTACCTCATCTAGAAATATTTCTTTTTCTTTTAACCTTTTATATTAAAATATATTTTCACATCTTCAATCTTTTAATATTTCTTTTCTAGCCATTAATCCTTTTTATAAATTCACATTCTGAAATAACCCTTTTAAAATTTCTGATTTAGACAAATTAATCCACTTTAAGAAGATGAAAGACTTTCATGTTTTTTATGATACTATAATACTGTAATTGAAACCCAACTGAAACTTCTTATACTCTTTGAATATAAATTACACCTGATAGACTCTTAACAGTTAGTAACCTTGTTTTAGCAAAGACACAGACCAAAGCACTATTAAACATTTTTCCATTCACCAATTTATGAAAACACACATAATGATTAAATATATTACCTTATGGAACTTAATAAGTAAAGAGTACTTGATTTCATATTTACTGGTTGATATTTTAACACTTTAGCTTTGTAAATTAATCAGATGTCTGTAAAAACCAAGATCTTAGACAAGCATAGTAAACAGAATTAGCCATCTCTTTCTTGTTGAAGAAAAATCCTTCTACAGGATACCATGATGGTCCCATTGATATATTTAACAACTTCTCGTTTAAAAGCCATGGGCTGCATTTTTGTATTGTATCAACATATGCCCTAGCTGTTCTTGGTCTTATTGGGGTGCCTCCTTTCTCTAACAATTTCTCTTCCTCGGAGGCGAACAACTTAAAACCTTGAGTCAACCATTTTCCCCAGTTTGCCTGAGAAAGTTCTAGGAACAGGCAACTTGAAATAAAAACAAAATAAATTAGAACAAGAACACATTGTTTTTTGAAATGGTCACCCATTCTTTCGCTCTCCTTCAGGGGCGAGTAATTTCACTTACCCCCAAGCTTCAGGTGTTCCGCGTACGAGCCACCAAATGCCGCAGTCTCTGGCTGGGTACAAATCACGAGTCTCCACACAGCTTGTAGATTCAAACAGCAATTTTTTATTCCCGAACTCACACCGGCCGTCTACAAACACGTTCTGGGGGAATCCACGTTCTCTGCCCAAATCCACTTCTCCCAAATCCACACTCTGCCCTAATCCACTCCGCATGGGCTTCTGTCTCCTAAAATATACTGTCTGACCCTAAGCACTCAAGAGGAACTCAGCAGCAGGATACGCCCTATTCTAAAGGGGGAACACCCTAATCTCCTATTATGCTAAACTGCCCTATTCTAAAGGGGGAACACCCTAAACACGGATCCTGCCCTGGTCCTTGAGCAAGGTCACCTTTCAGAAGTCCTTCCACTAGACAGCATGGGAGTAAGCTGGCAAGGAATTTGTCATACCTACTTGGCTGATGGCTCCCAGCAAACACGCATAAATCAAAGGCATTCCTGTATATCAGTGACAAATCCTCTGAAATGGAAATGAGGACAACAACTCCATGCACAATATCCTAAAAGAAAAATAATAATAATTAGGAATCAACCAAACAAAAGATGTGAAAGTCTTATACAATGGAAACTACAGAACCCTAAAGAGAGAAATAGAAGAAGATCTTAGAAGATGTAAAAATATATCCTGTATATGGATAGGCAGAACTAACATCATCAAAACGGCGATATTACCAAAACTTCTCTATAGGTTTAATGCAATGCCAATCAAAATCCAAACGGCATTTCTTGTAGAAATAGAGAAAGCAATCATGAAATTCATATGGAAAAATAAAAGACCCAGAATAGCAAAAACAATGCTAAGCAGGAAGTGTGAATCAGGCGGTATAGCGATACCAGACTTCAAACTATACTACAGAGCAATAGTAACAAAAATAGCATGCTACTGGTAAAAAAACAGGGGGTGGACCAATGGTACAGAATAGAGGACACAGAAACCATGCCAGAAAACTAAACTATCTTATATTTGATGGAGGAGCTAAAAGCATGCAATGGAGAAAGATAGCATCTTCAACAAATGGTGTTGGGAAAACTGGAAATCCATATGCAACAAAATGAAACTGAATCCCTTTCTCTTGCCATGCACAAAAGTTAACTCAAAATGGATCAAGGAGCTTGATATGAAATCAGAGACACGGCATCTGATAGAAGAAAAAGTTGGCTACGATCTACATACTGTGGGGTCGGGCTCCAAATTCCTCAATGGGACACCCATAGCACAAGAGTAAATAACTAGAATCAACAAATGGGACTTACTCAAACTAAAAAGTTTTTTTCTCAGCAAAAGGAACAATAAGAGAGGTAAATAGGGACCCTAAATCCTGGGAACAAATGTTTACTCCTCACACTTCAGATAGAGCCCTAATATTCAGAGTATACAGAAATTAGACAATAAGATAACAAATAACCCAATAAACAAATGGGCCAAGGACCAGAACAGACACTTCTCAGAAAAGGACATACAATCAAACAACAAGTACATGAAAAAATGCTCACCATCTCCAGCAGTCAGAGAAATGCAAATCAAAACCACCATAAGATACCATGTCACTCCAGTAAGGTTGGCAGCCATTATGAAGTCAAACAACAACAAGTGCTGGTGAGGATGTGGAGAAACAGGTACACTTGTACATTATTGGAGGCACTGCAAATTTGGGCAGCCAATTTGTAAAGAAGTATGGAGATTTCTTGGAAAGCTGGGAATGGAACTCCATTTGACCCAGCTCTTCCACTTCTCGGTCTATTCCCTAAAGACCTTAAAAGAGCATGCTACAGGGACACTGCTACATCAATGTTCATAGAAGCACAATTCACAATAGCAAGACTGTGGAACCAACATATATGCTGTTCACTAGAAGAATGGATATAAAAAATGTGGCATTTATACACAATGGAGTATTACTCAGCATGAAAAAATGACAAAATCATAGAATTTGCAGGAAAAGAGATGGCATTAGAGCAGATTATGCTAAGCGAAGCTAGCCAATCCCTAAAAAACAAATGCCAAATGCCTTCTTTGATATAAAGAGAGTAACTAAGAACAGAGCATGAGAAGAAGATTAATATTAAATAGGGATGAGAGGTGGGAGAGAAAAAGAGAGAGAAGGGAAATTGCATGTAAATGGAAGGAGACCCTCAGGGTTATACAAAACTACATACAAAAGGAAGTGAGGGGAAAGGGAAAAATAATACAAAAAGGGAGAAATTTATTACAGTAGAGGGGGTAGAGAGAGAAGAGGGGAGGAGAGGGGAGGGGAGGTGGGAAAGTAGAGGATAGGAAAGGCAGCAGAATACAATAGACACTAGTATGGCAATATGTAAATCAATGGATGTGTAACTGATGTGATTCTGCAATTTCTATACGGGGTAAAAATGGGATTCATAACGCACTTGAATCAAAGTGTGAAATATGATATATCAAGAACTATCTAATGTTTTGAACAACCATAAAAAATTATATAAAAAAAGAAAACTAACTTCGGTGAATGAGGCACGGGAATCCTAATATTTCTACAGTAACTGACCAAGTTTAACATCAATACAAGTAGATTCCTATGGGACATGATGTGTATTTTTACATTAAGTTTTATTCAAAACTGGTACATTACTATTTCATCAGTTTATGCACATAATAGGATATATAGTTCATAAACAATTTAGCAAAATTTATAGGCATTTGTTTCACTTTCAATCGCTTCCTGCTTCAAAACACATGTATTCCTCCATATTTCTTGACTGGTCTTTGCATTAGACTTCTTTCCGAACACATTATTTTCAATTTCCATAATCACTTTTGAAGCAAAACTCACACATTCTTCATGATAAACCAAAACACTAATATTACCATTAGATATATAACTGGTTGAAAAGAATGAATGTATATCAATATAAGGTTTATTGTGTATTTTCAGATATCAATTCAATCCATTATTTAAAGTTGGAACCCGTTATATTATTTATTCACAGAATGGTGTATTCATGCTTTATCTGTATATTCATAGACACAGGGTACACCTCTATGTACCCCCAATACTAATTTTACGTCTTCAATATATTGCTCCCAGAAATGGTGGTAGAAATACTCATGTCACCTGATCTACATGTACATTTTATCACAGCAATATTCTTGACAAAAAATGCAAAGGTCACACTTATGATTGTACCAAAGCCTAAATGGAAAGAGAACATTGATTACTAAAATCATCCATATCCAGGTTGCCTAATGCTCTCAAATGTCAATCCTATTGGTTACTACATAATTATTCTTCCTAAGATTATATATTCAAACTCAACCCTGGTGAAAATGTCTAATCCTATCACTCACTAACTACTTTGCCTGATTTCATAATGTCTCTATTGATATCAGCTTTTCTACATATTTTCCCAATTTCATCATAATGACTGACTCTTCATATGTGCTGACATTTACATTCACTCTCTAACTGAAACCCTATTGATAAAGAATTTTCAGTCCAAATCCTACACTCACTGTTCTTCCTAAACCTACCAACTATCTTCCTAATCCTACCGACTATCCCTTTTGAGTGGATGTTCTCTTCTACATTCAGTCATCCAAGGTACAAGGTCCTATGTCATTGTATATCGAATTATCTGAGACATCTTTGCAGAATATAATTCAAAACTAAGTATTCCAATCAAGGGCCCAATGCCCTTCTGAGCTTCAAATCATTCCTAGATTTCTTTTTTTCATACTTATATTTCACCTCGAAATTCTTGTAAATATTGCAGTTTCCCAATACCATTATTTATTGCACAGAATGATTCCTAACCCAAATAGAACCTGTTATTAACCTTAAACATACACTGTTCTCTCAATCTCATTTTACAGAAGAGCAGGGACAGAGTGGTTCTTACAATACAGGAAAGTAGGGGACATTCCACCTGCTGAGAACCTCAAAGGTTCATTCAGAAATGAAACCTGGAGAAGATGTAGGCAGGTATGAAGGACATGAGAGAGCAAAAGCCATCTTCCATGGCAAACAACCTGGTCAGGATGAAGGGATGTGTCTGAATCAGCCTCTCTCTTCTTATTGTAGAGAAGATGGACCAATCCAGGCCTGTGTGGAGAGCTGCTCCTGGGTTCCTATGGTTGATATACCATTCTACCTTGTGAAAGTGTCACAGGAAGTAGGGGCAGCCTCCATCTCATGGGGTACTTGGAAGCAACTGTTAGGACAAAGTGGTTGCTAAGGCAGTGACCTCATTCAGTTCCAAAGAAAGTGACATACCTCATTTCCTTGGTGATGGAACTCTCTGAACTTGGTATCCAAGAAGCCAGGCACCCAGAGGCAGCCCCAGTCACAGTGGGCTCACTTGTTTGGATTTACGAAAAACCGAGTCATTCTTTCTTGGTACCTACTGATGTGAGGATGGCGAAACACCAGGAGAGCTCTGAAGAGGGACCTTTCCACAGAAAGCAGGTAGTGGCTCACCACTTTTTCCTGAAAACTTCACAGAGTTGGCCAAGGAAACCAGATCTGGGAGAGGACAGGCCATGTTCTGAGAATAGGTAGGAAAGTTGGTTTGTTAGATTTGGAGTGGATTGTTTCTAGTAAGTCGTTCGACCAGGCGAGTGTTTCTGTGTCTGTGTATCACACTGTGTCTGTTGTTGCAGACATTAGAAAAGAGAATGCATTGATGGATGCGTCCAGTCTAGTATAAATCTTCGCATAATTCATCCTGCCCAATTTATGAATGGACTGCAGCTTGTCTTATTGAGAGGCAACACCTTCTATATTTCTAAGTTCCTGTTTTCTTCCTGAATTCTGGCCACTCTCCAGAATAGGCTCATGGTTCTGTTTCCAAGATATTTACTACTCCAAGCTCTGTGACATGGCCATGTACTGGATAGCTGAAGAGAATGGCCAGCATTTCAGAAAACTCAGGTATCAGTGTGAAAAGGGAGTCTCAGTGGAGAAACCCTTCTTTCGGCCTTTTCCTTACCTATTGTTCTGTTGCACTGACTGTCAGGAAAGTCTTTGGCTCAGGCCAACCTTTGTGAAGCCTGAAGAAAAGAGTTTTCAAATGGAAATGAATGGGCATCACCTGTGGCTCTTTGCTTAATTGCTTTGTAAAGGGATGTGGCTGAATTAGTCTCTTGGCCTTGTGTGTGGCTGTGACTTTCATTCTCAACACCTGATGGATCTAAAGAATGATCCCATGTGTGCATCCAAAACCATAATGGCAAAAAGATCAGTCATTGTGGATGAAGTCTCTTGCCTTCCTCTCTTAGGTTCCTGACCTCCGTCAAGTGAGAAAATGGATTCTTTGGGTCAAATGAGTTCTTCCATGCCCTGCAGAGGTGCTTGGGGTTTCGCATGACTCCAAATCACATAAAGAATCTATACCTGAAAATCAATAGGCCTCAAATTGGAGAAACAGAGCATTACTAATGGCAGGCTTATTTGATCACTCCTGGTTCACAGGAAGGGTGTCCAGGCCACCCTGTCTTTAGGCAAATGAGGGGCAAGTGAGCTTATTTTGGGCTTCACCCCTCATGGAAATCTTCAGCCAGACATTACGATGAATGACAACATGTAAGAAGATGAGGGCCATGTGGGAGTGTTTTTGTTTTAATTTTGGTCATTTGTATGGCGGTTGGAAGAAATGACTGGGTCCACCTGGGCTTGAACTCTGGTGAGATTCCCCTTAGAGACTGAGTTGTGGAACTGACCTCAAAGAAGTATTGCCATGAATTTTGTTGGGATTTTAGGAGGCCACACATGAGAGTCACCCTTGGAACTGAGATCTAGGCCCAGGGTTGCTTTCCACAGAACACTGGGAATCTCTGCCAGGATATCACATGATTTTATTCTGAAAAACTTGGCAGCAAGAGTTGAGAGTCAAAACACACATGGACCTCACATTGTAGACTTCAATGGGCCTGGCTTAATGTGACCTTTTGGCCACTCTTTGGGAAGGCTTGCCTGTGAGAGTTCTCCAGAACTCTCATTGAAATGAGCTTCCTCAACATTTAATGGTTCCTGAAAGAATTGAAACCCACAGTGCCTCCAACTTCATCCGTGAAAAATGGCTAGATAAATACCATGAATTTTTTGAAATTCCCATGACCAGGTGGCACGGGAGAACCTTGGATGTCCTGTTGCTGATCATGAGTTTACCAGACAGTGCCTTGATTGACTGGGTTTCATGAAAATGGTGTAGAACAGAAATGCCAGTAAGTTGGAGCCTGCTGAGTAGTGGGTCTAGAGCAGTGGTGGGCACGTGTGTAATAAAACATCAGTGGTAGGGCCATGAGGATCTACGATTGGATTCCAAATGGCTTGTGACTGACATGGTGCAGCTAGCAGACCCTTATATGTAAAGTCATCTAATTATATGGAGAGTTTTCAGGCTAATGTTCAGAATCAGGTTAATATCGACAAGGGAGCAATGGGGCAAGCAATGAGGGATAGAAGCCTGGTTGGTGCATTCTCCTATAGACACTGATGCACCACACGTGACAGAACTCCCTCCAGCACTGTGTCCCAGTTGAACTCCTTGTATTTTGTGAAGCAAATACCAAACTCCCAGTGCAGAAGCAAAAACACCACAAAATTGGAGGATGACCAAATGTCTTCACAGTCCACACGGGGAGACACTTAGTCCCCAGTGGCCATACTTTACCGACAAAGAGAGGATTCACCAGTGCTGTCTCATGTTCATTGGAAAATAAGAAACCATGTCCTCCTGGTTACATAGCTTTGATGGTCTCACTACAAAGGAAGCCAAATCTCCTGAAAACAACATATACTTCATGTGGCCAACCTCAGAGGCAGTTTCTCACAAAGTTTTTAGGCCAGCAGAGCTCCATGTTTGTGGAGTGTTTACCCTGTCCCTTACTTTTGAAAACTCCTCTGCCACCTCTAAGCTTGTGAACTCCTGAGCATGTTCCATTCCAGATATATATTCACTGATTTTCTAACTCTTCTCATCTAATTGTGTCTTACTTGGGGCGAAGGTAATGTGAAGGCATTGTTCTGGATGAGAGTGGGAGGATATTTTTGCAGCACATATTTGCATACACACTGTATTCATTTTCCAAATTTCCTTTTGAAATACTGAATCCCTGACACTAACCCATACCTATTAGACTCAGACTACTCATACTAATAAAATGGAGAAAAAAAAAACCCAAACCGAATAAAAATACAAGAAGTTCAGAGGAGGCATGTTGGATAGTTGGACTTGCCTTTTGCATTATATAAGGTAGGAGTTATAAATCTAGTCAAATTTTAATTGAAATACTCTCCATGTGTTTTTAAAGTAAGCAAATATGTGAATTCTTTTTTCCTTTTCTCTCTAGCCTATTCACACATGTATATTTATATGCACATATAGAATCCTACCAGGTATCACAAGTACATTTTTGTGACGTGGCTGACTTGGCAGAAACTAATTGAGAGAAGACATCACTCCTCCTAAACACTGTTGGAACTGAAAATTAAACCTATAGGGGAGCTTCCAAGTAGAACAACATTATACACAGATTTAGGTTCAGTAAAATAAATACTTTTGCATCTGTGGATGATAAATATTTAATGATGAAATTCGATTGGCATATATATTGCTACTTCTTTATGTATGTGTGGTTTTTTTGTGTGTGTATGTGTGTATATATATATATATATATATATATATATATATATATATATATATATAAACACTCTCCAGATTTTTCAAAATATGAAATATATGTGTGTTATATACACTCTCTAAATTCATTCATGTTCATGTATGTGGATTTATAACCAACTTTCACAATATTATTCTCAGAAATATTCATCTACCTGAAATACATATTTGTTTCCTAGTAATGAAAATTAACTTCAGGGAATGGTGCATACAAATCCTAATAATTCTACAGTAACAGACCCAGTCTAACATCAATACAAGTAGATTCCTATCGGACATGATATGTAATTTGACGTTCATTTGTATTCACCACTGGTACATTAATATTTCTTCAATTTTGGCACATCATAGGATATACATTTAATCCACAAGTTCTCAAATTTATAGGAATTTGTTTCAACATTATTGAGTTCCTGCTTCAGAACATATGTATTGTCAGGGTGTCTTGACTGGTCTTTTCATGAGGCTTCTTTCCAACCACATTATTTTCGATTTCCATAATCACTTTTGAAGCAAAACTCACACACTCTTCATGATAAACCAAAACACTAATATTACCATTAGATGTATAACTGGTTGGAATGAATTAATGTATATCAATATAAGGTTTATTGTATATTTTCAGATATCAATTCAATCCATTTTTTAAAGTTGTAACCAGTTATATTATTTATTCACAGTATGGTCTATTCACGCTTTATCTCTATATTCATAGACACAGGGTACACCTCTTTGTACCCCCAATACTAATTTTACGTCTTCAATATATAGCTCCCAGAAATGGTGGTAGAAATACTCATGTCACCTGATCTACATATACATTTTATAACAGTATATTCTGGACAAAAAATGTAAAGGTCACACTTATGATTGTACCAAAGCCTAAATGGAAAGGGAACATGGATTACTAAAATCATCCATGTCCATGTTGCCCAATGCTCTCAAATGTCAATCCTATTGGTTACTACATAATTGTTCTTCCTAAGATTATATATTCAAACTCAACCCTGGTGAAAATGTCTAATCCTATCACTCACTTAATACTTTGCCTGATTTCATAATGTCTCTATTGATATCAGCTTTTCTACATATTTTCCCAATTTCATCATAATGACTGACTCTTCATATGTGCTGACATTTACATTCACTCTCTACCTGAAACCCTATTGCTAAAGAACTTTTGTTTTATATATTTTCAGATATCAATTCAATCCATTATTTAAAGTGAGACCAGTTATATTATTTATTCACAATGTGGTCTCTTCATGCATAATCTCTATATTCATAGACTCAGAGTACACCTCTTTGTACCCCCAATACTAATTTATTGGACTTCAAAATATTGCTCTCAGAAATGCTGGAAGAAATACTCATGTCACCTGATCTACATATACATTTTATCACAGTAATATTCTGGACAAAAAATGTAAAGGTCACACTTATGATTGTAACAAAGCCTAAATGGAAAGAGATCATGGATTACTAAAATCATCCATGTCCAGGTTGCCTAATGCTCTCAAATGTCAATCCTATTTGTGACAACATATTTGTTTCTTCCTAAGATTATATATTCAAACTCAACCCTGGTGAAAATGTCTAATCCTATCACTCACTTTATACTTTGCCTGATTTTGTAATGTTTCTATTGATATCTGCTTTTCTACATATTTTCCTCAAGTTCATCATAGTGACTGATTCTTCATATGTGCTGACATTTACATTCACTCTCTAACCGAAATCCTATTGCTAAAAAACATTTGGTCCAAATCCTATACTCACTCTTCTTCCTAAACCCACCGACTATCTTCCTAATCTTACCAACTATCCCTTTTTGACTGAATGTTCTCTTCTACATTCATTCATCCAAGGTACAAGGTCGTATGCCATTGTATTTCAAATTATCTGAGACACCTTTGCAGAACATAATTCAAAGCTAATTATCCCAATCAAGGGCCCAATGACTTCTGGGCTTCATTCGTACCTAGATTTCTGTTTTCATACTTGTATTTCACCTCAATATTATTAGAAGTATCACAGCTTCCAATACCATTATTCATCCAGCAGAATGACTCCTAAACTAATTCAAACATGTTATTAACCATAACCATACACTGTTCCCTCAATCTAACTTCACAGAAGAGAAGAGACAGAGTTGGCCTTACAATACAGGAATGTAGGGGATCTTCCACCTCCTGAGAAACTCAAAGATCCATGCAGAAATGATCTTTGGAGAACATGTAGGAAGCTATGAAAGACCTGAGAATGCAAAAGTCAATTTCCATGGCAAACAACCAGGTCAGCATGAAGGGTTGTGTCTGAGTCAGCCTCTCTCTTCTTAATGTAGAGAAGATGAACCAAACCAGGCCTGTGTGGAGAGCTATTCCCGGGTGCCTATGGTTGATATATCATTCTAACTTGTGAAAATGTCACAGGAAGTAGGGGCAGCCTCCATCTCATGGGACCTTTGGAAACAACTGTTAGGACAAAGTGGTTCCAAAGCTGTGACCTCATTCAATTCCTGAAAGAAGTGACCTCACCACTCTTCCTTGGTGATGGAACTCTCTGATCTTGGGATCCAGGAATTCAGGAACAAAAGACAGTTCCAGTTCCAGTCCCAATGGTCTCATTTGTTTGGATTTACCAAGGACAGAGTCAGTGTTTCTTGGTACCTACTGTTGTGAGGATGGCCAAATGGCAGGAAATCTCTGAAGAGGGGCCTTTCATGAGAAAGCAGGTAGTGGCTCACAGCTGGCTCCTGACAATTTTATAGAGTTGGCCAAGGAGTCCAAATCTGAGACAGGAGTGGCCATTTCGGGAGAACATAGTATGGCCCATAAGTCAGAGGACACTCTCGATAGTCACAGACCTACTTGGCGGAAGGAGGTGCCTTTGTGGGTGTGGGTATGTGTTTGTGGTTTTGTTTCATGTTCTGAGAATAGGCATGGAACGCGGTTTGTTTGGTTTGGAGTGAACTGTTTCTAGTAAGTCGTTTGGCAAGGCGAGTATTTCTGTGTCTGTGTATCCCACTGTTATCCGTGGTTGTAGACATTAGAAAAGATATTGGATTAATGGATGTTTCCTGTGTAGTAGAAAGCTTCCCAGAATTCATCCTGCACAATTTATAAATGGACTGCGGCTTGCCGTATCAATGGGCTACGCCTGCTATCTTCCTAAGTTCCTGTTTTCTTCCTGAATTCTGGCCACTCTCCATGTTTGGCTCATGATTTTTTGTGTAAGATATATACCACCTCCAAGCTCTGTGACATGGCCATGTACTGGATAGCTGAAGGGAATGGCGAGCATCACAGAAAACTCAGAAATCACTGTGACCATTAAAGTCTCAGTGGAGAAACCCTGCTTTGGGACTTTTGGTTACCTATTGTTCTGTTGCCCTGAATGTCAGGAAGGTCTTTGCCTTAGGCCACCGCTTTGTGAAGAAAACAGTTTTCAAATTGAAATGAATGGGCATCACCTGTGGCTCTTTACTTAATTGCTTTGAAAAAGATGTGTCTCATTCAGACCATTGGCTCTGTGTGAGGCTGTTGCTTAGTTTCTCATCACCTGATGGATCTAAAGAAAGATTCCATGTGTACATCCAAAACCAAAGTGGCAAAAACAGCAGTCATTGTGGATAAAGTCTCTCGCCTTCCTCTGTAAGGTTCCTGACCTCCATCAAGTGAAAATAGGGATTCTTTGTGTCAGATTCTATCCCATAGGTGCTTGGGTTTTCTCATGACTCCAATTCACATAAAGAATCTAAAACTCACAGTCAGTTGTTCTCAAATTGGAGAAGCGGAGCAGTATTAATGGCAGGCCTATTTGATCACTTCTGGTTCACAGGAAGGGTGTACAGGCCACCCTGACTTTATTCAAAAAGAGGGACAAGGGAGATTATTTTTGACACTGTCTTGGGCGGAGCCCCTTATGGAAACCTCTAGCCAGAATTAATGATGAGTGTCTATATGGAAGAAGATGTTGGTCATGTGGTAGTGTTTTGGTTTTTATTGTGGTCATTTGTGTGGCAGTTGGAAGTGATGACTGGGTGCACCTTGGTTTGAACTCTGGTGTGACTCCCCTTAGAGACTGAGTTGTGGTACTGACCTCAGAGAAGTATTGCCATAAATTGAGTTGGGATTTTAGGAGGCCACGCATGAGATTCACCCTTGAAAACTGAGATCTAAGCCCAGGTTGGCTTTGCACAGAGCACTGGGAATCTCAGCCAGGGTATCACATGATTTTATTCTGAAAGACTTGGGAGCCATTGTTGAGAGTCAAAACACACATGGACCTCACATTGTAGACCTCAATGCGCCTAGCTTCATGTGATCATTGGCCACTCTTTGGGAAGTCTTGCTTATGAGAGTTCTCCAGAGCTTTCTTTGAAATGAGCTTCCTCACCATTTAATGGTTCCTAAATGAAGTGAACCCCACATTGCCTTCAACTTCATCCTTGAAAAATGGCTAGATAAACACCATGAAATTTTTTTTTAAATTTCCATGACCAGGTGGCACTGGTGAAATTTTGGATATCCTGTTGCTGACTATGAGTATACCAGACAGTGCCTGATGGACTGGGTTTCAAGAAAATGGTGTAGAGCAGAGATGCCAGTAATTTGGAGCGTGCTGAGTAGTGGGCGTAGAGCTGTGGTCGGCAGGTGTGTGATAAATCATCTGTGGTGCGGCCATGTGGATCTTCCATTGGCTTCCAAATTGCTTGTGACTGACATGGTGCAGCGAGTAGACCCTTATATGTAAAGACGTATTGTTATTTGGAAAGGTTTCAGGGCAATGTTCAGAATCAGGTTGCTATGGTCAAGAGGCAAGCTATTTGGGATAGAACCTTGGTGGGTGCATTCTCCTGTAGACCCTGTCCCACCACACGTGAGAAACTCCCTCCACCACTTTGTCCCAGTTGAACTCCTTGTATTTTGTGAAGCAAATACCAAACTCCCAGTGCAGCAGCAAGAAACACCACAAAATGTGGAGGATGACCAAATGGCTTCACAGTCTACACGGGGAGACACTTTGCCCCCAGTGACCACAGTTTATCTACAAAGATTGAATTCAGCACTGCTGACTCATGTTCATTGGAACATAAGAAACCATGTCCTCCAGGTCACATAGATGCAGACCCAGCTTTTATGCTCTCATTACAAAGGAATCTAAAGCTCCTGACAACAACATATATTTCAAGTGCCCAACTTCAGAGGCAGTTTCTGAAGAAGTCTTTAGGCCAGAAGAGCTCCATGTTTGTGGAGTGTTTACCCTGTCCCTTACTTTAGGAAACTACTCTACCACCTCCAAGGTTGTGAACTTTTGAGCATATTAAATTCCAGATATGTATTCCCAGATTTACTAACTCTTCTTCTCTAATGATGTATTACTTGGGGCGAGGGTAATGTCAAGGCATTGTTCTGGATGAGAGTAAAATATTTCTCCATGTGTTTTTTTTCAATTATTTTATTTCATATTATTATTTTATTTTTTTAATTGGTTGTTAAAAACATTACAAAGCTCTTGACATATCATATTTCATACATTAGTGTCAAGTGGGTTATGAACTCCCATTTTTATCCCAAATACGGTTTGCAGAATCACATCGATTACACATCCACATTTTTATAATGCCCTATTAGTAACTGTTGTATTCTGCTAACTTTTCTATCTTTTACTATCGCCCCTCCCCTCCCATCTCCTCTATCTACCCCATCTACTGTAATACATTTATCTCCTGGTTTATTTTCCCATTCCCCTCACAACCTCTTATATGTAATTTTGTGTAACATGAGGGTCTCCCTCCATTACCATGCAATTTCCTTTATCTCTCTCTTTCCACCCCCCACCTCATGTTTCTGTTTAATGTTAATCTTTTCTTCCTGCTCTTCCTCCCTGCTCTGTTGTTAGTTGCTCTCATTATATCAAAGAAGACATTTGGTATTTGTTTTTTAGGGTTTGGCTAGCTTCACTAAACATAATCTGCTCTAGTGCCATCCATTTCCCTGCAAATTCAATGATTTTGTCATTTTTTAATGCTGTGTAATACTCAATGGTGTATAAATGCCACATTTTTTATTTTTAATTTTTAATTTTTTTTTATTTTTTTATCTTTCATACATTTGATTCATGTGAGTTATGCTTTTCCCTTTTTACCCCAAATACAAATTGCAGAATCACATCAGTAATACATTCACAATGTTTAGATAATGCCATATTAGTGACTGTTGTATTCTGCTGTCTTTCCTATCCCCTACTATCTCCCCTCCTCTCCCCTCCCATCTTCCTCCTCTGCCTCATCTGTTGTTGTTCCATTCTCTCCCTCCCCCCCTTTCCCCTCACAACCTCATATATGTGATTTTGTATAACGATGTGGTTTTCCTTCCATTTCCAGGCAATTTCCCTTCCCTCTCTCTTTCCCTCCCTTCATTCGTCTCAGTTTAAAGTTAATCTTTTCCTCATGCTCTTTCCCCCTGTTCAGTTATTAGTTGCTCTCCTTAAATCAATGAAGACATTTGGCATTTGTTTTTTAAGGATTGGCTAGCTTCACTTAGCATAATCTGCTCTAATGCCATCCATTTCCCTGCAAATTCCATGATTTTGTCATTTTTTAGTGCTGCATAATACTCCATTGTGTATAGATGCCACATTTTTTTTTATCCATTCATCTATTGAAAGGCATCTAGGTTGGTTCCACAGTCTAGCTATTGTGAATTGTGCTGCTATGATCATTGATGTGGCAGTATCCCTATAGTATGCTCTTTTAAGGTCCTCAGGGAATAGTCCAAGGAGGGCGATAGCTGGGTCAAATGGTGGTTCCATTCCCAGCTTTCCCAGGAATCTCCATACTGCTTTCCATACTGGCTGCACCAATTTGCAGTTCAACCAGCAATGTACAAGTGTACCCTTTTCCCCACAACCTTGGCAGCACTTATTGTTGTTTGACTTTCTAATGGCTGCCAGTCTTACTGGAGTGAGATGGTATCTTAGGGTGGTTTTGATTTGCATTTCTCTGACTGCTAGAGATGGTGAGCATTTTTTCATGTACTTATTGATTGATTGTATGTCCTCTACTGAGAAGTGTCTGTTCAGGTCCTTGGCCCATTTGTTGATTGGGTTATTTGTTATCTTATTGTTTAATTTTTTGAGTTCTTTGTATATTCTGGAAATTAGGGCTCTATCTGAAGTGTGGGGAGTAAGATTTGTTCCCAGGATGTAGGCTCCCTATTTACTTCTCTTATTGTTTCTCTTGCTGAGAAAAAAACTTTTTAGTTTAAGTAAGTCCCATTTGTTTATTCTTGTTATTAACTCTTGGACTATGGGCGTCCAATTAAGGAATTTGGAGCCTGACCCCACAATTTGTAGATCAGAGACAACTTTTTCTTCTATCTGGTGCAGGGTCTCTGATTTGATATCATGCTCCATGATCCATTTTGAGTCAACTTTTGTGCATGGCGAGAGAAAGGGATTCAGTTTTATTTTGTTGCATATGGATTTCCAATTTTCCCAGCACCATTTGTTGAAGATGCTATCCTTCCTCCATTGCATGTTTTTAGCCCCTTTATCAAATATAAGAAAGTTGTAATTTTGTGGAATGGTTTCTGTGTCCTCTATTCTGTACCATTGATCCACCTGCCTGTTTTGGTATCAGTACCACGCTGTTTTTGTTGCTATTGCTCTGTAGTACAGTTTGAACTCTGGTATCGCTATACCTCCAGATTCACACTTCCTGCATAGAATTGTTTTTGCTATCCTGGGTCTTTTGTTATTCCATATGAATTTCATGATTGCTTTATCTATTTCTACAAGAAATGCCATTGGAATTTTAATTGGCATCGCATTAAACCTGTAGAGAACTTTGGGAAATATCGCCATTTTGATAATATTAGTTCTGCCTATCCATGAACAGGGTACATTTTTCCATCTTCTAAGATCTTCTTCAATCTCTCTCTTTAGGGTTCTATAGTTTTCATTGTATAAATCTTTCAACTCTTTTGTTAGGTTGATTCCCAACTAGGGATAACAGGGACTTACCTCACCTTTGTAAAAGCTATATATGCTAAGCCTCAGGCTAACATAAATGTAAATTGAGAAAAACTGAAGGCATTCCCTCTAAAATCTGGAACTAGACAGGGATGCCCTCTCTCACCACTTCTATTCAATTTAGTTCTTGAAATACTCGCCAGAACAATCAGACAGACAAAAGAAATTAAAGGCATAAAAATAGGAAAAGAAGAACTTAAATTATCACTATTTGCGGATGACATGATAATATACTTAACAGACCCAAAAGGGTCTACAAAGAAACTGCTAGAGTTAATAAATGAATTCAGCACAGTGGCAGGATATAAAATCAACACGCATAAATCAAAGGCATTCCTGTATATCAGCAACAAAACTTCTGAAATGGAAATGAGGAAAACCATTCCATTCACAATAGCCACATTTTTTTATCCATTCATCTACTGAAGGGCTTCTGGGTTGGTTCCACGGTCTAGCAATTGTGAATTGTGCTGCTATGAACATCGATGTGGCAGTGTCCCTGTAATACGCTCTTTTAAGGTCTTCAGGGAATAGTCCGAGAAGGGCAATAGCTGGGTCAAATGGTGGTTCCATTTCCAGCTTTCCAAGGAATCTCGATACTACTTTCCAAATTGGCCGCATCATTTTGCAGTCCCAGCATCAATGTACAATAGTACCCTTTTCCCCACATCCTCACCAGCACTTGTTTTTGTTTGACTTCATAATGGCTGCCAATCTTACAGGAGTAGGATGGTATCTTAGGGTGGTTTTAATTTGCATTTCTCTGAATGCTAGAGATGGTGAGCATTTTTTCATATACTTACTGATTGATTGTATGTCCTACTCTGAGAAGTGTCTGTTCAGGTTCTTGGCCCATTTTTTGATTGGGTTATTTGTCATCTTATTATCTAATTTTTTGAGTTCTTGGTGTACTCTGGATATTAGGGCACTATCTGAAGTGTGAGAAGTAAAAATTTGTTTCCATGATTTAGGCTCCCTATTTACCTCTCTCATGTTTTATCCTGCTGAGAAAAAAAACTTTTTGTTTAAGTAAGTCCCATTTGATGATTCTTGTTATTAACTCTTCTGCTATGGGTGTCCTGTTAAAAAATTTGGAGCCCGACCCCACATTATGTAGATCGGAGCCAAGTTTTTTTTTCTATCAGATGCAGAGTCTCTGATTTGATATCTAGATCCTTGATCCACTTTGAGTTAACTTTTGTGCATGGCGAGAGGAGGGGATTCAGTTTCATTTTGTTGCATATGGATTTCCATTTTTCCCAACACCATTTGTTGAAGATGCTATATTTCCTCCATTGCATGCTTTTAGCTCCTTTATCATATAACATAGTTGTAGCTTTGTGGATTAGTCTTTGTGTCCTCTATTCTGTACCATTGTTCCCCCTGCATGTTTTGGTACCAGTGCCATGCTGTTTTTGTTACTATTGCTCTGTAGTTTAGTTTAAAGTCTGGTATCACTATACCCCCTGATTCACACATCCTGCTAGAATTGCTTTTGCTATTCTGGGTCTTATGTTTTTCCGTATGAACTCCATGATTGCTTTATCTATTTTTACAAGAAATGCCTTTGGGATTTTGATTGTCATTGCATTAAACCTATTGAAAACTTTTGGTAATTTCGCCTTTTTGATGATGTTAGTTCTGCCTATCCATGAACAGGGTATATTTTTCCATCTTCTAAGATCTTCTTCTACTTCTCTTTTTAGGGTGCTGTAGTTTGTATAAGTCTTTCACCTTTTTTGTTAGGTTGATTTTCAAGTATTTTTTTTTTTTTTTTTTGAGGATATTGTGAATGGAGTGTTTTTCCTCATTTCCGTTTCAGAAGTTTTGTCACTGATATACAGAAATGCCTTTGATTTATGTGTTTTGATTGTATATCCTGCCACTTTGCTGAATTCATTTATTAGTTTTAGTAGTTTTTTTGTAGACCCTATTGGGTCTTCTATGTATTGAATCATGTCCCCAGCAAACAGTGAAAATTTACTTTCTTATTTTCCTATTTTTATGCCTTTGATTTCTTTCGTCTGTCTAATTGCTCTGGCCAGTGTTTCGAGAACTATATTGAATAGAAGTGGTGATAGAGGGCATCCCTGTCTTGGTCCAGATTTTAGAGGGAGTGCCTTCAATTTTTCTCCATTCAGAATGATGCTAGCCTGAGACTTAGCATAGATAGCATTTAAATGTCGAGGTAAGTTTCTGTTTTCCCTATTTTTTCTAATGTTTTGAACATAAAGGGGTGCTGTACTTTGTCGAATGCTTTTTCTGCGTCTATCGAGATGATTATATGGTTCTTGTCTTTAAGTCTATTGATGTGATGAATAGCATTTATTGATTTCCGTATATTGAACCATCCTTGCATCCCAGGCATGAATCCTACTTGATCCTGGTGCACAGATTTATTGATGTGCATTTGTATTCGATTCGCCAGAATTTAATTGAGGATTGTTGCATCTTGGTTCTTCAGATATATTGTTCTGTAGTTCTCTTTCTTTGAGGTGTCTTTTTCTGGTTTCGGAATTAGGGTGATGTTGGCCTCATAGAATGAATTTGGCATAGCTCCCTCTTTTTCTATTTCCTGAAATAACTTGAAAAGTATTGGTATAAATTCTTCTTTAAATGTTTTGTAAAACTCCGCTTTATTGCCATCCGTTTCTGGGCTTTTCTTGGTTGGTAGTCTTTTGATTGCTTCTTCTATTCCATCCATTGATATTGGTCGGTTTAAATTGTGTGTATCCTCCTGACTCAGTCTGGGCAAATCATTTGACTTAAGAAATTTACCGATGTCTTCACTATTTTCTATTTTATTGGAATATAGGTTCTCAAAATAATTTCTAATTGTCTTTTGTATTTTTGTAGAATCTGTTGTGATATTGCCTTTTTCATCCCATATGTTAGTAATTTCAGTTCTCTCTTTGCTTCTCGTCTTTAGCATGGCTAAGGGTCTGTTGATCTTATTTTTTTTTTGAAGAACCAACTTTTAGTTTTGTTAATTTTTTCAATAGTTTCTTTTGTTTCAATTTCGTTGATTTCTGCTCTGATTTTAATTACTTCTTGCCTTCTGCTACATTTGCTGTTGTTTTTCTCTTCCTTTTCTAGGGCTTTGAGATGAAGTGTGAGCTCATTTATTTTTTGGTTTTTCCTTTTTTTCAGGAATGACCTCCAGGTGATGAATTTTCCTCTTAAAACTGCTTTCATTGTGTCCCATAGATTCTGATATGTTGTGTCTGTAATTTCATTTATCTCTAAGAATTTATTGATTTCCGCTTTTATGTCTTCTGTAACCAATTGATCATTCTCTAACATATTGTTCATTTTCCATGTGATGTAGAATTTTCCCTTCCTTCTTTTATCTTTGATATCTAGTTTCATTCCATTATGATCAGATAAAATGCATGGTATTATCTCCACACCTTTATATTTACTGAGGGTTTTGCCCTATGGCATAATATACGGTCTATTACATCTTGGTTATTGATTGTGATATTGAGTTCTATACTTTCTTTATTCAACTTTTGTTTGGAGGATCTTTCAAATGGTGAGAGATGTGTGTTGAAGTCACCCATAATTATTGTGTTGTGGTCTATTTGATTCTTGAACTTGAGGAGAATTTGTTTTATGAACGTTGTAGCACCATTATTTGGTGTGTAAATATTGATAATTGTTATGTCTTGTTGGTGAATGTTTCCTTTTAACACTATATAATGTCCTTCCTTATCCCTTTTGATTAACTTTGTCTTGAAGTCAATTTTATTCAATATGAGGATGTCCACCCCTGCTTGCTTACGAGGATCATGTTCATCGTGTATTTTTTCCCAACCTTTCACCTTCATCCTGTGTGTCTTTTCATTTCAGATGTGTCTCCTGGAGGCAACATATTGTTGGATTTGTTTATTTAATCCAAGTTACCAGCCTTTGTCGCTTTATTGGAGAGTTTAAGCCATTAACATTTAGAGTTACTATTGATGTATGGTTTGTACTGCCAGCCATGATTGATTACTTATCTTTTTTTTTAATTTAGTTTGTTTTTCCATGATTAGTTTTCACCCCGCCTGTGTCATTACCAAGGTACTTCTCACTGATGGTTTTGGTTGTTGTTTTTCATTTCTCCCTTGTGTAGTGTTTTGCTCAAGGCGCTTTGCAATGCTGGTTTTCTGGCTGCAAATTCTTTTAGCTTTTGTTTATCATGAAAGATTTTTATTTCGTTGTCGGACCTGAATCTTAATTTTGCTGGATACAGAATTCTTGGTTGGCATCCATTGTCTTTCAGTGTTTGAAATACATTTTTCCAGGATCTTCTGGCTTTCAGCGTCTGTGATCAAATATCCATTGTTAACCTTATTGGTTTACCACTGAATGTAATCTGCCTCCATTCTCTTGTAGCTTTTATTATTTTCTCTTTGTTCTGTATATTGGATATCTTTATAACAATGTGTCTTGGCATTGGTCTACTGTGATTTTGTGTGCTTGGTGTCCTGTATGCATCTGTAATTTGTATATCCGTTTCCTTTTTTATTTCTGGAAAGTTTTCTGTAATTATTTCATTCAGCAGGTTTCTCATTCCCTTGGTTTGAATCTCTGTACCTTCCTCTATCCCAATGACTCATACGTTTGTTTTTTTATATGTTATCCCATATCTCTTGAATGTTTTTCTCGTGATTTTTTACCAGCCTTTCTGAGTTGGCTAGACTCGTTTCAAGATGATATATTTTGTCTTCATTATCTGACGTTCTGGCTTCTACTTGCTCCACTCTGTTAGTGATACTCTCAATTGAGTTCTTAATTTGGTTTAACATTTCCTTCATTTTTAGAATTATTGTTTGATTTTTTTATAATCTCAATCTCCTGATAAAGATGCCTAACTTCTTCTTTTATCTGTGTATGTAATTCATTTTCAATGTTTTCTTTGACTGTTTGGATTTTCTGTCATGTATCCTCATTAAGGATCCATTCCATCTGTCTAAGGTATTCCTTGAGTTCTTTATATGACCGTTTTTCTGATGACTCTAGGTCCTCCTGAATATTTAGGGTGTCCTTCATTGTTTGCACTCCTTTTCTTTCTTGGTTGTTTATGCTGCTCATGTTACTTCTTTGTCTGTTTGACTGCTGAATTACTGTTTACTCTTATAAATTTATATGATGCTTGGGAGGAAAGATTTTAGAAGGCAAGGGAAGAAGTCACTAAAGAGAATGAGAGTAGGCAGGTAGAATTCAAGGAAGAGGAAAAAAGAAAATGGAACAGAAATGAAAAGACAATAGAAAAAAATAGAAAATAAAGAAAGAAAATGAATTTTTTTAAAAAAAATGATAATGATAATATAAAATTAAAATTAAAATTTTAAAAAATAATAATAACAAAATAAAAAATTAAAAAAATTAAAAACATTTTTAAAAAGTTAAAGAACAGCAACAAAAAAATGAAAATGGAAGAAAACAAAAACAAAACAAAAAAACTCAAATTAAAATAATAATAAATGCAGTCATAGATAGAAATTAACTTCTTTTCCAGTAGGTGGAGCTGTGCCTACTGGGCCAAGCTTCTCCTCCCAACAGGTGCGAACCAATCACTGTGCAGCAGCTCTTCCTCCCAGACTGGGTGGGTGTCCAATCCTGAGTGCCTAGGGCCTTCTATGGTGTTTCCTCAAGCCAGGCCGTGCTCACCTATGAAACTCACCACAATACTGGCTACATGCCAGGTCTGCTGCTCCTAGGAGCCCTGTTTTCATGAACGCCTGGGCACACTCTCCCTGTTTGTCTCCCTCAGACCCTAAGTTTGTAGAGCTTGGGCATGAGAACCCACAGCGAATTTGCTTTCCCTCCGGAAGCCAAACCCCGGAAGCTGGAACAAGAGACCTCAGTTGTCAGCACTGGTGGAAGCGGTGGCCTGGAGGACTGCACCACGAGTCCCGTGCCACTCCTAATTCCCTCGGACTGGCTATCGCGCTCAAGGGACAGCTTGGAGTGGCTCTTAAGTTTTCCCCACAAGTTCACAAATTTATAGAAATTTGTTTCACTTTCAATCACTTCTTGCTTCAGGACACATGTATTTTTCCATGTTTCTTGACAGGTCTTTTCATGAGACTTCTTTCCAAACACATTATTTTCAATATCCATAATCACTTTTGAAGCAAAACTCAGATAAACTTCATGATAAATTATATCTCTGATATTACCATTAGATGTATAACTGGTTGGAATTAATGATTGCATACCAATACAGGATTTCTTATATATTTTCAGATAAAAATTCAATACATTATTTAAAGTGGAACGAGTTATATTATTTATTCACAGTATGCTCTATTCATGCATTATCTCTATATTCATAGTTGCAGTGTACACTTCTTTGTACCTCCAATACTAATTTATACGTCTTCAAAATATGGCTCCCTGAAATGGTGGAAGAAATACTCATGTCACCTGATCTACTTATACATTTAATCACAGAAATATTCGGAATACAAAATGCAAAGGTCACACTTATGTTTGTACCAAAGCCTAAATGGAAATGTACATGGATTACTAAAAACATCCATGTTCAGCTTGCCTAATGCTCTCAAATGTCAATCCTATGGTGACTACATATTTGTTTCTTCTTAGATAATATATTCAAACTCAACCCTACTGAAAATGTCTAATCCTATTCCACACTTTATACATTGCCTGATTTCAAAATGGCTCTATTGCTATCTGTTTCCTACATATTTTCCCCAGTTCGTCATTGTGACTGACTCTTCACATGTGCTGACATTTACATTCACACTCTAATCGATAACCTATTGCTAATAAACTTTTTTTCCTAATCCTATACTCACTCTTCTTTGTAAACCTACCGACTATCTTCCTAATTTTACCACCTATCCTTTTTTGACTGGATGTTCTCTTCTACATTCAATCATGCAAGGTACAAGGTCTAATGCCATTGTATATTGATTTATCTGAGACCTCTGTGCAGAATGTAATTCAATCCTAAGTATCACAATCAAGGGTCCAATGCCCTTCTGGGCTTCAAATGTTACCTAGATTTATGGTTTCATACTTATATTTCACATATATATTCTTGTAAATATCACAGTTTCAAATACCATTATTCATTCTGCAGAATGATTCCTAAACCAAATCCAACATGTTATTGACCCTAAAGATACACTGTTCCCTCAATCTAACTTTACAGAAGAACAGGGACAGAGTTGGTCTTACAATACAGGAATGTAGGGGATCTTCCACCTGCTGAGAACCTCAAAGGTCCATGCAGACATGATCCCTGGAAAAGAGGTAGGCAGCTTGAAGGACCTGAGAGAGCAAAAGTCATCTTCCAAGGCAAACAACTTTATCAGGATGAAGGGGTGTGTCTGAATCAGCCACTTTCTTCTTAATGTAGAAAAGATGGACCAAACCAGGCCTGTGGTGAGAGCTGTTCCCGGGTGCCTATGGTTGATATACCATTCTAACTTGTGACAGTGTCACAGGAAGTAGGGGCAGCCTCCATCTCAAGGGACCTTTGGAAACAACTGTTAGGACAAAGTGTTTTCCAAGGCATTGACCTCATTCAGTTCCTGAAGGAAGTGACCTACCTTACTTCTTTGGTGATGGAACTCTCTGAACTTGGGATCCAGGAAGCCAGGCACCCAGAGCCAGTCCCAATCCCAGTCTTAGTGGGCTCACTTGTTTAGTTTTACCAATGACAGATTCTGTCTTTCTTGGTACCTACTGATGTGAGGATGGCCAAATGCCAGGAGAGCTCTGAAGATGGGCGTTTCCTTAGTAAGTAGGTAGTGGCTCACCGCTGGCTCCTAACAACATCACAGAGTTGGCCAAGGAGACCAGATTTGACACAGTACAGGCCATTTCGGGGGAACATAGTATGGCCCACCAGTCAGAGGACACTCGGGATAGTCACAGACCTACTTGGGAAAAGGAGGTGCCTTTGTGAATGTGGGTGTGAGTTTGTGGTTTTGTCTCATTTTCTGAGAATAGGTAGGAAACGTGGTATGTCTGGTTTGCAGTGGACTGTTTCTAGATAGTCGTTTGACAAGGCGAGTATTTCTATGTCTGTGTATACCGCTGTGTCCATGGTTGTAGACATTAGAAGAGAGAATGCATCAATGTATGTGTCCTGTCTAGTAGAAAGCTGCCCAGAATTCATCCTTCCCAATTTATGACTGGACTGCAGGTTGCCTTATCAATGGGCAACACCTACTATCTACCTAAGTTCCAGATTTCTTTCTGAATTCTCCCCAATCTGCAGAATAGTCTCATGGTTTTGTGTCCAAGATAGGTACCACCCCAAGCTCTGTCATATGGCCATGTACTGAATAGCTGAAGGTAATGGCGAGCATCTTAGAAAACTCAGATATCAGTGTGACCAGGTAAGTCTCAGTGGAGAAACCATCCTTTGTGCCTTTTGCTTACCTATTTTTCTGTTTCACTGAATGACAGGAAGCTCTTTGTCTCAGGCCACCCCTTTGTGAAGCATGAAGAAATCAGTTTTCATATGGAAATGAATGGGCATCACCTGTGGCTCTTTGCTTAATTTCTTTGAAAGGGATGTGTCTGAATCAGCCTCTTGGCCCTCTGTGAGGCTGTGGCTTAGATTCTCAGCACCTGATGGATCTAAAGAAAGATCCCATGTGTGCATCCAAAAAAAAATGGCAAAATTCAGTCATTGTGGATGATGTCTCTCTCCTTCCTCTATTAGGTTGCAGACATCCATCAAGTGAGTATAGGGATCCTTTGGGTCAAATGAGTTCTTCAAAGCCATGCAGAGGTGCTTGGGTTTTCTCATGATTCCAATTCACATAAAGAATCGGAACCCCACAGTCAGTAGGCCTCAAATTGGAGAAGCAGAGCAGTTGTAATTGTAGGACTATTTGATCACTCCTGGTTCACAGGAATGGTGTCCAGACCACCCTGACTTTAGGCAATTGAGGGCCAAGGGAGCTTATTTTGGACACTCTTTTGCACTGCACCCTTCATGGAAATCTCCAGTCAGAGGTTATAATGACGGTCTATTTGGAAGAAGATGAGGGCCATGTGGGAATGTTTTGGTTTTAATTTTGGTCATCGGTGTGACAGATGGAAGAGATGACTGGGTCCACCTGGGCTTGAACTCTGGTTGGTTTAATGCTCCTTAGAGACTGAGTTCTAGAACTGACCTCAGAGAAGTATTGCCATGAATTGTGTTAGGATTTTAGGAGGCCAAGCTTGAGAGTCGCACTTGGAAACTGAGATCTAGGCCAAGGGTGTCTTTCCACAGAGCACTGGGAATCTCAGCCAGGATATCACATGTTCTTATTCTGAACAACTGGGAACCCATAGTTGAGAGTCAAAACACACATGGACTTCACATTGTAGACCTCAATGGTCCTAGCTTCATGTGACCTTTTGACCACTATTTGGGATGCCTTGCCTGTGATTGTTCTCCAGAGCTTTCATTGAAATGAGCTTCCTCAACCTTTAATGGTTCCTGAATAAATTGAAACCCACAGTGCCTACAACTTCTTCCTTGAATAATGGCTAGATAAATACCATGAAATTTTTGAAATTCCCATGACCAGGTGGCACTGGAAACCTTTGGATTTCCTGATGCTGATCATGAGTATACCAGAAAGTGACTTGATTGACAGGGTTTCATGAAAATGGTGTAGAACAGAGATGCCAGTTAGTTGTCGCCTGCTGATTATTGGGCCTAGAGCAGTGGTGGGCAGGTGTGTGACAATCCATCTGTGGTGGGGCCACGTGGATATGCCATTGGCTTCCAAATGTCTTGTGACTGATTTGGTTACAGCCAACAGACCCAATAGGTAGAGGCATCTTGTTATATGGAGAGGTTTCTGGGAAATGTTCAGAATCAGGTTGCTATGGTCAATGGGGCTAGCTATGTGGGATAGAAGCCTGGTTATTGCATTCTCCTGCAAACCCTCACCCACCACACGTGACAGAACTCCCTCCAGAAATGTGTCCCAGGTGAACTCCTTTATTTCATGAAGCAAATACCAAACTCCCAGTGCAGCAGCAAGAAACACCACGAAAAGTGGAGGATGACCAAATGTCTTCCCAGTTAACACAGGGAGACACTTAGCCACAGTGACCACAGAGAGCTACAAAGAGAGAAATCAGCACTGCTGCCACATGTTCATTGGAAAATAATAAACCATGTCTTAAAGGTCACATATATGCAGAACCAGCTTTGATGGTCTCTCTACAAAGGAACTAAATCTCCTGACAACACCATATATTTCAAGTGCCCAACCTCAGAGGCAGTTTCTCAAGAATTCTTTTGGCCAGCAGAGCTCCATGTTTGAGGAGTGTTTACCTTTTTCCTTACTTTTTTGAACTCTGCTACCACGTCCAAGGTTGTGAACTCCTAAGCATATTCCATTCCAGATATGTATTCACAGATTTTCTAACTCTTCTCCTCTAACTGTGTCTTACTTTGGTAAAAAGTAATGTCAAGGCATTGTTCTGGATAAGAGTGGGAAGATTTTTGAGTAGCACATATTTGCATAGACATTGGATTCATTTTTCAATTTTCTCTTCAAAACACTGAATCTCTGACCCTAACACATACCCAACTAGACTCTGACTACTAATTCTAATATGATAGAGAAAAATAACAACAAAAAAAAACAGAAAAGAAGTACAAGCAGTTGAGAGGAGGCAAGATGTATACTTGGACTTGCCTTTTCCATTATATAGGGTAGGAGTTATAAATCTTGCCAATTTTTTTTGAAATAGTTCTCCATGTGTTTTTAAAGTTAACAAATATGTGAATTCCTCTCTCCCTTTCTCTGTAGCCTATTAAGCACATGTATTTTTATATGCACATATAGAATTCTACCTGGTACCACACGTACATTCATGTGAGGTGGTTGACTTGGCAGATACAAATTGTGAGAAGTGATCACTCCTCGTAAACGCTGTTGGAACTGAAATTTAAAACTATGGGTGAACTTCCTAGTTGAAAAACATTATACATAAATCCATGTTCAGTAAAATGAATATTTTTGGATCTGTGGATGATATATATTTCATGATGAATTTTGACTGTCATATATATTGCTAGTTTTTAATGTCTCTCTCTCTCTCTCTCTCTCTCTCTCTCTCTATATATATATATATATATATATATATATATATATATATATATATACACTCTCCAGATTTTTCAAAATATGTAATGTATGTGACTTATTATACACTCCCTAAATTCATTCATATTCATGTATGTGGATTTATAATAAACTTTTCACAAGATGATTGTCCAAAATATTCATCCACCTGAAATACATATTTGTTTCCTAGTACTGACAACTAACTTCAGTGAATGGTGTATACAAATCCTAATATTTCTACAGTAACTGACCCAGTTTAACATCAATGCAAGTAGATTCCTATGGGACATGATGTGTATTTTGACGTTCATATTTATTCAACAGTGGAACATTACTATGTCTTCAGTTTATGCACATCATAGTATATGTATTTCATCCAAAAGTTCAAAAATGTATAGGAATTTGTTTCACTTTCAATCACTTCCTGCTTCTGAACACATGTATTCTTCCAGGTTTCTTTACTGGTCTTTTAATGAGACTTCTTTCCAAACACATTATTTTCGATTTCCATAATCAATTTTGAAGCAAAACTCACACACTCTTCATGAAAATCCTTATCCTAATATTATCATTAGATGTATAACTGGTTGTAATGAATGTCTCTATATAAACATTTAATTTCCTGTATATTTTCAGATATCAATCCAATCCATTATTTATAGTGGAACGAGTTATATGTTTTATTCAGAGTATGTTCTATTTATGCATTATCTGTATATTCATAGAAACAGGGTACACCTCTTTGTACCCCCAATACTAATTTATACATCTTCAAAATATTGCTCCCAGAAATGGTGGAAGATATACTCATGTCACCTGATCTACATATACATTTTATCACAGTAATATTATGGACACAAAATGCAAAGGTCACACTTATGATTGTACCAAAGCCTAAATGGAAAGTGAGCATGGATTAGGAATAACATCCATTTCCAGGTTGCCTAATGCTCTCAGATGTCAATCCAATTGGTGACTACATATTTGTGTTTATTTCTAAGTTTATATATTCAACCTCAACCCTATTGAAAATGTCTAATCCTATCACTCACATTATACTTTGCCTGATTTTCTTTTGTCTCAATTGATATTTGCTTTCCTACATATTTTCCCCAGTTCATCATTGTGAATGACTCTTCACATGTGCTGACATTTACATTCACTCTCTACCCGAAACCCTATTGCTAAAAATCTTTTGGTCCAAATCTTATACTCACTCTTCTTTCTAAACATACTGACTATCTTCCTAATCCTACCGACTATCCCTTTTTGACTGGATATTCTCTTCGACATTCAATCATCCAAGGTAAAGGTCCTATGCCATTGTATACTGATTTATCAGAGACATCTTTGCAGAACATAAATCAAAGCTAAGTATCCTACACAAGGGCCCAATACACTTCTGGGCTTCAAAACTTACATAGATTTGAGTTTTCAAACTTATATTTCACCTATATATTCTTTTAAATATCCCAGATTTCCAATAACATTATTCATCCCGAAGAATGATTCCTAACCCAAATTGAACCTCTTATTAACCCTAACCATACGCTGTTCCCTCAATCCAACTTTACAGAAGAGCAACGACAGAGTTGGTCTTACAATACAGGAATGTTGGGGATCTTCCACCTGCTGAGAACCTCAAGGGTCAATGAATAAATGATCTTTGGAGAAGTTGTAGGCAGCTATGTAGTACCAAAGAGAGTAAAAATCTTCTTACATGTTAAAGAACCTGGACAGGATGAAAGGATGTGTCTGAATCAGCCTCTCTCTCTTTTTTTTTAAAGAGACAGTGGAGGGAGAGGGAGAGAGAGAGAGAGAGAGAGAGAGAGAGAGAGAGAATGAATTTTTAAATATTTATTTTTTAGTTTTTCGGCAGGCACAACATCTTTGTTTGTATGTGGTGCTGAGGATCAAACCCAGGCCGCACACATGCCAGGTGACCACGCTACCTCTTGAGCCACATCCCCAGCCCAGTCGCTCTTCTTAATGTAGAGAAGATGGACCAAAGCAAGCCTGTATTAAGAGAAGTTCCCCAGTGCCTATGGTTGATATACCATTCTAACTTGTGACAGTGTCACAGAAAGTAGGAACAGCCTCCATCTCATGGGACCCTTGGCAGCAACTGTTAGGACAAAGTGGTTGCCAAGGCAGCGACCTCATTCATTTCATGAAGAAAGTAACTTCACCTCACTTACTTGGTGATGGAACTCTCGAACTTGGGATGCAGGAATCCAGGAATCCAGAGCCAGTCCCAGTCACAGTTCCAGTGGGATCACTTGATTGGTTTTACCTAGGGCAGAGAGAGTCTTTTTTGGTACCTACTGATGTGAGAATGGCCAAATGCCAGGACAGCTCTGAAGAGGGTCTTTTCCTAAGAAAGCAGGTAATCGCTCATCGGTGGCTCCTGACAACTTCACAGATTTAGCCACGGAGACCAGATCTGAGACAGGGCAGGCCAGTTTGGGGTAACAATATGGTCCACAGTCAGAGGAAACTCCGCATAGTCACAGACATATTGGGGGAAGGAAGTGCCTTTGTGGATGTGGGTGTGAGTTTGTGGTTTTGTCTGATGTTCTGAGAACAGGTAGGAAAGGCGGTTTGTTTGGTTTGGAGTTGACTGTTTCTAAAAAGTCGTTTGACAAGGTGAGTGTTTCTATGTCTGTGTATCTCACTGTGTTCGTGGTTGTAGACATGAGAAAAGAGAATGCATCAATGGAAATGTCCTGTCTAGAAGAAAGCTTTCCAGCATTCATCCTACCCAATTTATGACTGGACTGCAGGTTGCCTTATCAATAGGCAAACCCTACTATCTTCCTAAGTTCCTGTTTTCTTCCTAAATTCTGGCCACTACCCAGAATAGGCTCATGGTTTTGTGTCCATGATATGTAACACCTCCAAGCTCTGTGACATGGCCATGTAGTGGATAGCTGAATGGAATGGCGAGCATATCAGGAAACTCAAATATCAGTGTGACCAGGAAAGTCTCAGTGGAGAAACACTGTTTTGGGCCTTCTGCTTACGTATTTTTCTGTTGCCCTGAATGTCAGGAAGGTCCTTGCCTCAGGCCACTCCTTTGTGAAGCCTGAAGAAAACAGTTTTTAAATGGAAATAAATGGGCATCACGTGTGGTGCTTTGCTTAATTGCTTTCGAAAAGGATGTGTCTGAATCAGCCGCTTGGCTCTGGGTCAGGCTATGGATTAGATTCTGAGCACCTGATGGATATAAAGAAAGTTCCCATGTGTGTATCCAAAACCAAAATGGTAAAAATATCAGTCATTGTGGATGAAGTTTCTTGCCTTCCTCTGTTAGGTTCCTGACCTCCATTAAGTGAGAATAGGGATCTTTTGGATCAAATGAGTTGTTTGAACTCCTGCAGAAGTGATTGGGTTCTCTCATGATGCCAAATCACATAAAGAATCTATACCTGAAGTCAGTAGGCCTCAAATTGGAGAAGCAGAGCAGTATTAATGGCAGGCCTATTTGATCACTCCTGGTTCACAGTAAGGGTGTCAAGGCCACACTGACTTTAGGCAAATGAGGGGCAAGGGTGCTTATTTTGGACAGTGTCTTGGGATGCGCCCCTCATGGAAACCTCCAGCAAGAGTTTATGATGAGTGTCTATATGGAAGAAGATGAGGGTCATGTGGGAATGTTTGGGTTTCAATTGTGGTCATTTGTGTGGTGGTTAGAAGAGATGACTGGGTCCACATGGGCTTGAACTCTGGTGTGATTCCCCTTCGTGACTGAGTTCTGGAACTGACCACAGAAAGTATTGCCATTAATTGTGTTGGGATTGTAGGAGACCACACATGAGAGTCACCCTTGAAACCTGAGATTGGGCCCTGGGTGGCTTTCCACAGAGCACTGAGAATCTCAGCCAGGATATCACATGATTTTATTCTGAAAAACTTGGCAGCCATAGTTAAGAATCAAAACACACATGGACCTCACATTTTAGACCTCAATGGGCCTTTCTTCATGTGAAATTTTGACCACTCTTTAGGAAGCCTTGCCTGTGAGAGTTCTCCAGATCTTTCATTGAAATGAGCTTCCTCACCATTTAATGATTCTTGGATAAATGAAAACCCCAAAGTGCCTCCAACTTCATTCTTGAACAATTGATAGATAAAACCATGAAATTTTTGAAATTCCCAATGACCAGGTGGCACTGGAGAACCATTGGATGCCCTATTGCTGCTCATGAGTGTACCAGACAGTGCCTTGATTGACTGCATTTCATAAAAATGGTGTAGAACAGAGATGCCAGTAAGTTGGAGCCTGCTGAGTGGTGGGCCTAGAGCAGTGGTGTGCAGGTGTCTGATAATACATTTGTGGTGTGGCCATGTGGGTATGTCATTGGCTTCCAAATGGCTTGTGACTGACTTGGTGCAGCCAGCATCTGGTTATATGAACAGGTTTCAGGGGAATGTTCAGAATTAGGTTGCTATGGTCAAGGGGCAAGCAATGTTGAACAGAAGCCTGGTTGGTGCATTCTCCTGAAGACCCTGACCCACCACACCTTACAGGACTCCCACCAGCACTGTGTCCCATTTAAAATAATTGTATGTTGTGAAGCAAATACAAAACACCCAGTGCAGCAGCAAGAAACACCACAAAAATTGGAGGATGGCCAAATGGCTTTAAAGTCCACACAGGGAGACACTTAGCCCCCAGTGGCCACCGTTTATCTAGAAAGAGAGAATTCATCACTGCTGCCTCATGTTCATTGAAAAATAAGAAACCATATCCTCCAGGTCACATAGATGCAGACCCAGCTTTGATGGTCTCCGTACACAGGGAGCTAAAGCTCCTGAAAACAACATATATTTCAAGTGCCCAACCTCAGAGGCAGTTTCTCAAGAAGTCTTTAGGCCAGCATAGCTCCATGATTGTGGAGTGTTTACACTGTCCCTTACTTTTGGAAACTCCTCTACCACCTCCAAGGTTGTGAACTCCTGAACATTTTCCATTCCAGATATGTATTCACAGATTTTCTAACTCTTCTCCTCTAATTGTGTCTTACTAAGGGTGAAGATAATGTCAAGGCATTGTTCTGGATGAAAGTGGGAATTTTTGTAGCACATATTTGCATACACATTGGATTCATTTTCCTATTTTCCATTTGAAATACTGAATATCTGACACTAACCCATACCCTACTAGACTCTTACTTCTAATCCTAATATGATGGAGTAAAATAACGCCAAAAGAATAGAAATACAAGCATTTCAGAGGAGGCATGGTGTATAGTTAGACTTGGCTTTTGCATAATAAAGTGTAGGTGTTATAAATCTAGTCAATTTTTAATTGAAATAGTTCCATGGGTTTTTAAAGTTAACAAATATGTGAATTCCTGTCTCCCTTTCTCTGTAGCCTATTCAGCACATGTATTTTTATATACAAATATAGAATTCTACCTGGTACCACACGTAAACTCTTGTGAGGTGGCTGACTTGGCAGATAGATATTGTGAGAAGAGATCACTCCTCCTAAACGCGGTTGGAACTGAAATTTCAAACTATGGGTGAACTTCCTAGTTGAACAACATTATACATAAACCCATGTTCAGTAAAATGAATATTTTTGGATCTGTGGATGACATGTATTTCATGGTGAATTTCGATTGGCATATGTATTGCTAATTTTTAATGTCTGTGTGGTTGTGTGTGTGTGTGTTTGTGTGTGTGTGTGTGTGTGTGTATATATACACACACTCTAAATTTTTCTAAAATATAAAATATATGTGTCTTATTATACACTCCCTAAATTCATTCATATTCATGTAGGTTGATTTATAGCTAACATTTCACAAGATTATTCACGGAAATATTCATCCACCTGAAATACATATTTTTTTTCCTAGAAATGAAAACTAACTTCAGTGAATGGTGGATACAAATCCTAATATTTCAACAATAATTGATCCAGTTTCTCATCAATGCAAGTAGATTCCTATGGGACATGATGTGTATTTTGATGTTCATTCATATTCACCACTGGTACGTTACAATTTCTTCAGTTTATGCACATTATAGGATATATATTTCATCCATACGTTAGCAAAATTATAAGCATTTGTTTCACTGTCAATCATTTTCTGCTTTAGAACACATGTAATCCTCCATGTTTCTTGACTGGTTTTTTCATGAGATACCATTCCAAACATATTATTTTCGATTTCCATAATCATATTTGAAGCAAAACTCACACCCCCTTCATGATAACAATAACCCTAATATTACTATTAGATGTATAACTGGTTGGAATGAATGATTGTATATCAATATAAGATTTCTTATATATTTTCAGATATTCAATCAATCCATTAATGAAAGTGGAACCAGTTATATTAATTATTCACAGTCTTGTCTATTCATGCATTGTCTCTATATTCATAGACACAGGGTACACCTCTTTGTAAACCCAATACTAATTTATACGTCTTCAAAATATTTCTCCCAGAAATGGTGGAAGAAATACTCATGTCATCTGATCTACATATACATTTTATCACAGTAATATTCTGGACACAAAAAGAAAAGGTCACACTTATGTTTGCACCAAAGCCTAAATGTAAAGTGAACATGGATTTCTAAAACCATCCATGTAAAGTTTGCCTTATGCTCTCAAATTCAATCCTATTTGTGACAACATATTTGTTTCTTCCTAAGATTATATATTCAAACTCAACCCTGCTGAAAATATCTAATCCTATCTCTCACTTTATACTTTTTCTGATTTCATAATGTCTCTATTTATATCAGCTTTCCTACATACTTTCCCCAGTTCATCATTGTGACTGACTCTTCAATTGTGCTGACATTTACATTCACACTCTAATCGAAACTCCATTGCTAAGGAACTTTTGATCCAAATCCAATACTCACTCTTCTTCCTAAACCTACTGACTATCTTCCTAATCCTACCCATTATCCCTGTTTGACTGGATGTTCACTTATACATTCAATAATCCAAAGTACAGGGTCTTAAACCATTGTATATCGATCTATCTCAGACATCTGAGCAGAACATAATTCAACACTAAGTATTACAATCAAGGGCCCACTCCCATTCTGCGCTTCAAATGTTACTTAGATTTCTGTTTTTATACATATATTTCACCTAAATATACTTATAAATGTCGCAGGTTCCCAATACCATTATTCATCCAGCTGAATGATTCCTAATCCAAATCGAACATATTATTAACCCTAATCATACACTGTTCCCTCAATCTAACTTTACAGAAGAGCAGGGACAGAGTTGGTCTTACAATACAGGAAGGTAGGGGATCTTCCACCTCCTGAGAACCTCAAGGTCCATGCAGATATGATCCCTGGAGAAGATGTAGGCAACTATGAAGGACCTGAGAGAGCAAAAGTCAGCTTCCATGGCAAACAACCTGGTCAGGATAAAGGGTTGTTTAAGAATCAGCCTCTCTCTTCTTAATGCAGAGAAGATGGATGAAACCAGGTTGGTGTGGAGAGCTGTTCCCGGGTGCCAATGGTTGATATACCATTCTACGTTGTGAAAGTGTCACAGGAAGTAGGGGCAGCATCCAACTCATGGTAGTCTTGGAAGCAACTGTTAGGACATAGTGGTTACCAAGGCAGTGATCTGATTCAGTTCTTTAAGAAAGTGACCTCACCTCACTTCTTTGTTGATTGAACTCTCTGAACTTGGTATCCAAGAAGCCAAGCACCAAGAGGCAGTCCCAGTCCCAGTGGTCTCACTTGTTTGGATTTACCAAAGACAGAGTCAGTCATTCTTGGTACCTACTGATGTGAGGATGGCCAAAAACGAGGAAAGCTCTGAAGAGGGGCTTTTCCTGAGAAACCAGGTTGTGGCTCACTGCTGGATCCTGACAACTTCATAGAGTTTGCCAAGGAGACCAGATCTGAGACAGGACAGGCCATTTCATTGGAACATAGTATGGCCCACCAGTCAGAGGACACTCTGGATAGTCACAGACCTACTTGGGGGAAGGAGGTGTCTTTGTGGGTGTGGGTGTGGGTTTGTGGTTTTGTCTCATATTCTGAGAATAGGCAGGAATGGCGGTTTGTTTGGTTTGGAGGGAACTGTTTCTAGTAAGTCATTTGACAAGGCAAGTGTTTCTATGTCTGTGTATACCACTGTGTCCCTGGTTGTAGACATTAGAAAAGAAAATGCATCAATGGGTGAGTCCTGTCTAGTAGAAAGCTTCCCACATTTCATCCTGCCCAATTTATGAATGGACTGCGGCTTGACTTATCGATGGGGAACACCTGCTAACTTCTAAAGTTCCTGTTTTCTGCCTGAATTGTGGGCACTCTCCAGAATAGGCTCATGGTTTTGTGTCCAAGATATGTACCACCTCAAATCTCTGTGACATGGCCATGTACTGGATAGCTGAAGGGAATGGCGAGCATCTCAGAAAACTCAGATATCAGTGTGACCAGGAATGTCTCAGTGGAGAAACCCTGCTTTGGACATTTTGCTTACCTATTCTTCTGTTGCCCTGAATGTCAGGAAGGTCTTTGCCTCAGGCCACCCCTTTGTGAAGCCTGAAGAAAACAGTTTTCAAATAGAAATGTATGGGCGTCACCTGTGGCTATTTGCTTAATTGCTTTGGAAAGGGATGTGTCTGAATCAGCCTCTTGGCCCTGTGTGAGGCTGTGGCTTAAATTCTCAGCACCTGATGGATCTAAAGAAAGATCCCATGTGTGCATACAAAACCAAAATGGCCAAAAGAGAAGTCATGGTGGATGAAGTCTCTCGCCTTCCTCTGTAAGGTTCCTGACCTCTATCTTTGAGAATAGGGATCCTTTTGGTCAAATGAGTTCTTCACACCCCTGCAGAAGCTAGACCATAGGTGCTTGGGTTTTCTCATGACTCCAATTAACATAAATAATCTCAACCCCATTGTAATTAGGCCTCAAAATGGAGAATCAGAGCAGTATTAACGGCAGGCCTCTTTGATCACTCCTGGTTTACAGTAAGTGTGTCCCGGCCACACTGACTTTAGGCAAATGGGCGCAAGGGAACTTATTTTGGATACTGTCTTGTGCTGCACCCCTCATGGAAACCTATAGCCTGAGGTTATGATGAGTGTCTTCATGGAAGAAGATGAGGGCCATGTGGGAGTATTTTGGTTTTAATTGTGGTCATTTTTGTGGCCGTTGGAAGAGATGACTATGTCCACCTGGGCTTGAACACTGGTGTGATTCCACTTAGAGACTGAGTTCTGGAACTGACGTCAAAGAAGTATTGCCATGTATTGTTTTGGGGATTTTAGGAGGCCATGCATGAGAGTCACCCTTGGAAACTGAGATCTAGGCCCAGGGAGGCTTTTGGAAGAGCACTGGAAATCTCAGGAAGGGTATCACATCATGTTATTCTTAAAGACATGGCAGCCATCGTTGCAAGTCAAAACACATATGGACCTCAAATTGTAGACCTCAAACGCCTGGCTTATTGTGACCTTTTAGCCTGTCTTTGGGAAGCCTTGCCTGTTAGAATTCTGCAGAGCTTTCATTGAAATGAGCTTCTTCTCCATTTAATGGTTCCTGAATGAATTGAAACCCACAGTGCCTCCAACTTCATCCTTGAAAAATGGCTAGATAAATACCATTAAAGTTTGGAAATTCCCATCACCTGGTGGCACTGGAGGACCTTTGGATGTCCTATTGCTGATCATGAGTTTACGAGACAGTGTCTTGATTGACTGGGTTTCATGAAAATGGTGTAGAACAGAGATGTCAGTAACTTGAAGCCTGATGAGTAGTCGGCCTAGAGCAGTGGTGTGCAGGTGTGTGTTAAAACATCTGTGGTGTGGTGATGTGGATATGCCATTGGCTTCCAAATGCTTTGTGACTGATATGGTGCAGCCCCCATACCCTTGTATGTAAAGGCATCTTGTTATATGGAGAGGTTGCAGGGCAATGTTTAGAATCAGATTGCTATGGTCAAGGGGGCAAGCTATGTGGGATATAAGCCTGGTTGGTGCATTCTCCTGCAGACCCTTACCCACCACACATGACAGAACTCCCTCTAGCACTGTGTCCCAGTTGAACTTTTGGTATTTTGTGAAGCAAATACCAAACTCCCAGTGCAGATGCAAGAAACACCACGAAAAGTGGAGGATGACCAAATGGCTTCACAGTCCACACTGAAAGACACTTAGCATCCAGTGGCAACAGTTTACCTATAAAGAGAGAATTCGGCCCTGCTGCCTCAGGTACATTGAAAAATAAGAAACTATGTCCTCCAGGTCATATAGATGCAGACCCAGCTTTGATGATCTCACTACAAAGGAAGCTAAAGCTTCTGTCATCAACATATATTTCATGTGCCCAACCTCAGAGGCAGTTTCTCAAGAAGTCTTTAGGCCAGCAGAGTTCCATGTTTGTGGAGTTTTTACCCTGTCCCTTACTTTTGGAAACTCCTCTACAACCTCCAAGGTTGTGAACTCCTGAGCATTTTCCATTCCCGATGTGTATTCACAGGTTTTCAAACTCTTCTCCTCTAATTGTGTCTTACTTGGGGTGAAGAAAATGTCAAGGCATTGTTCTGAATGAGAGTGGGCAGATTTTTGGATAGCACATATTTGCATACACATTGGATTCATTTTCCAATTTTCCATTCGAAATACTGAATCCCTGACTGTCAGGGGTAGAAGGAATTCTTCTTCAAAGAACAGCCAGACACTTACAAGAAACAGCCCCCAGGAGACATCCTGTCTGGAAGACATCCTGTAGCCATCTGTGTCCATGAGACATCCTGTGGCCATCTTTCTTCCTGAAACATCCTGAAGTTATCTCACCTTGTGAAGACATCAAGGAAATGCCAATAAGAGAGCTTTCCCAAATCCAGCATATAAATACCCCTGTGTGAACAATAAAATTTTGCAGCTTGATCAGAACTCCTGTGTTGCTGTCATCTCTCGTGTCTCTTGTCCCTTCATTCCTCACCATCTCAGTTCGCTGCCCACGTTGATGTGTCCTGCCGGCCAGGACATCTGGCACCCACCGACTGGGGCTCAAGCCTTTGACTGAGGGGGAACCCCGTCCTCCTGGAAGACTTGGTCAAGCGGAGCTCGCGATCGCCTCAGCAGACACCACCGAGAAACAGATGCAGGAGGAGGGTGGGGATGATGCACGGTGAGTGACCCACCATGTGACAAGCTGTTTCATCACATGATTTGTTTTTGTCAGGCCTCAAGGAGTCCTTCAAGACATGGGGGGCACGTGTTAAGAAAAAGGACTTAAAATTTTTCTTTTCATAAATAGGAGAATTGTGTCGATGGTTTCTTCTTGAAGGGACCATTGATGGCAAAAATGGCTTAGAGTAGGAGACTGCTTAAAAGATTATTATGAACCCTTTGGCCCAGAAAAAATGCCAGTTCCCACCTTTTCTTACTGGAACTTAATTAATGAAATTCTTAAAAGTTCACCCTTTGAAAATGGTACCTTACAACTTGTCAGGATTGGGGAAGAGACTATGCAAAAGACCTCTTGTCCCCCCTCTGCATGCCCATCATTAGTATACGCATAGACGCTTCTCAGTCTCCCCCGGACCCTGGGAACCTTCAAGGTCCCCCTCAAAATACGACCCTAATGAATTAGGCTCCAATGATTAAAAAATGCCTTTATCCAGTTTTAAATTCCAGAGACACTTTGACCCCTGGGGAGGAGGCTATCTTGGAGAAGGAAGCAGCTATCTACCATTCAGAAGACCTGTCACCTCTCAGGACCCTGCCACAGCCTATAGGATTTACACATCCACCTCCCTCCTATATCCCTCCTGCCTTTTATGCTCTGGCCCTTCAGGGGCCAAGTGACCCCCCCAGATATTTTTCCCCACTTCCCCTGCCTAACCTCGCTCCCTTGCCAGCATCCTTCCAACATAAACGGTAACAGATCCAACTTTTAAAAGAATTAAGATAGCTTGACTCTGAGCTCTGTTCATTGGCCTTAGCTACGGAGTCAACGCAAGCCTGCCCACAGCGGTCTAATACAAAGGCGAAGCTGCTCCATCGGCCTGTTCTCACCTTCCCAGTCACCACCAGTCAGATAGATAAGCCTGGCCAGGCTGAGGTCACAGATTTAGACGCGGAACAAGAGGATGAAGCGGGGGAAATGGATCAAGGAGATCAGGACTCAGAGGATGAGGTGTTCACCCCTAGGCAGGAAGGAACCCAGAGTCTACAAAAAATTAAGCCTATGTTTTCTTGAAAAACTTAAAAAGGCTTGTGCTCACTATGGCCCCACTGTGCCCGACACGTTGGCTTTATTAGAAAGCCACAGCGCACAATGGCTTACTCCCAATGATTGGAAATTTCAAGACCAAACTACCCTCAGTGCCAGAGACTTCCTGTTATGGAATGCAGATTTCGAAGAGCAATGTCGGGAAACTACTCAAAAAATTTTAACTAAGGCCTACTCTTAATCTGGGACTTAAGCTAAGCTAGTGGGCAATGAGCCTTTTGACACTAAAAATAACAGGCACGTGTCCCTCCTGGAATCTTGGTGCAGACTCAGATGGCTGGCTTACCTGCTTGGTGACACCTCCCTCAAAAGGCCTCGCCTACCAATTCCCGGGCAAAAATTCAACAAGTGCCCGATGAGCCTTATAGGTACTTTGTTCCCCAGCTTAATCTAGCTGCGGAATGCTTGCATGGACCAAGCGAATGTGAAAGCACCCTTGTAAAACATCTTGCCTTTGAAAATGCCAACCCAGCATGTCAGGATATCCTTCGACCACATAAAGATAAAGGGAAACTTTCTGACTTTATTAGACTCTGTGCAGGCGTGGGTGCAGCCCATGCTATGGGTCTCGCTTTAGGGGCTGCCTTTATCAAGGCCTTTCACAATCCTGGCTCACCTACTTGCTTTACTTGTAAACAACCTGGCCATTTTGCACGTGAGTGTTCGACAGGCAAACAAATCCTAGGAATGGCGTCTCCTCAAACTGGGGCTTATCTGCCCCCAGCTACCCTTTTCCATAGATGTGGTAAAGGTCATCACTGGGCCAGTGAGTGTAGATCTAAGACAAATTCCCTCAGACAGCCTATTTCTTCCTGCTTCTCCGGAAACTCCCTGCAGGGCCAGCCACTGGCCACAACATCCCCCAGGACAAACACAGGGGCAATAAGGTTTTTTCCCTTCCAAACTCCCAACCTACTTCAAAATCCTTCTCCACAATTGCCTCCCTCCAACTAGCCACCCCAGGCAGCGCAGGATTGGACCTCTGTGCCACCACAGATACAATATTAGACTCAATGCAAGGGCCCCAGATAATACCCACTAAAATTATGGGTCCCCCTCCATCTCATACGTGTGCCCTTATTCTTGGAAGAGCCTTTACTACCATACACGATGTTCAGGTATTCCCTGGCATTAATGATAATGATTTCACTGGAGAAATAAAAATACTGGCCACTGCTATTAATGGAGTTGCCGCCATCCCAGCAGGAACAAGACTTGCACAATTAATACTCCTTCCCTTGGATTCAGGAGGCATTTCCACCACCCAAACCTAGCTCAGGGGACTACCTCCTTGGGCTCCTCTGATGTGTATTGGGTTCAGCCCATTTCTCACAATAGACCCACCCTTACCTTACTTACTGAAGGAAAGGAATTCCAAGGAGTTCTAGATATTGGAGCTGATGCCACAATTATTTCTCAAAAATACTAGCCATCAGGTTGGCCCCTCACTGCATCCTTGACTGACCTTAAAGGGATAGGAAAATCAAAAAATCCTCTGGTCAGCTCTAGGTCTATTAGCTGGACTGATAAAGAGGGTAATAAGTCAACTGTCACTTCTTTTGTTGATCCTGACCTCCCTGTTAACATATAGGGCCGAGATATTTTGAGTCATTGGAAGTTATTCTTGCCAGTCCCAATTCCATGGTGACTCATCAAATGCTTCTTATGAATTTTTTTTCCTAGTACAGGCCTGGGAAGACTGAAACAAGGACTGGTGGAGCCTATACAACCCATACAAAAAACAAATACATATGGACTTGTGTTTTCGGATTTTTAGTGTCGGTCCCTGACCCTCCTGTACCCCATGCAGATAAAATTATTTGGGAGACTCAGACTCCTGTGTGGGTAGATCAGTGGCCCCTTACCCAAGAAAAATTGGAGGCTACCTCCATGTTAGTGCAGGAACAGCTGGCAGCAGGCCATGTAAAGCCCTCAACCTCACCATGGATGACTCCTATTTTTATTATCAAGAAAAAATCAGTCAAGTGGCGCCTTTTACAATCTTTGTGAGCCATTAATAAAGTTATGCGCCCAATGGGAGCACTACAACCAGGCATTCCCACACCAGTGGCGATTCCCCAAAACTATTGTAAAATGGTTATTGACTTAAAAAGATTGCTTTTTTACCATTCCTTTACATCCTGAGGGTAGACGCTATTTTGCCTTTAGTCTTGCTCGCATTAATTTTCAAGGCCCTATGCAGAGATTTCAATGGAAGGCTCTTCCACAAGGTATGGCCAACAGCCCTAGGCTTGGCCAAAAATACGTTGCTCAAGCAGTAGACCTTGTGAGAGAGCGATGGCCACAAAATTTTTTTACATTATATGGATGATTTGTTAATTGCTGAAACTAATACCCATGACCTTAATAATTGTTACTTGGACTTTGACAAAACCCTCACTACCTTGGGACTACAGATAGCTCCTGATAAGGTTCAAACACAGGACCCTTATACCTATTTGGGTCTTAAACTTCAAGATAATCAGATACAAATTCCTAAAATACAACTATGTGTGGACCATCTACACACCCTTAATGATTTTCAAATATTACTGGGGGATATTCAATTTCTAGGAACATATTTAAAATTACCCACTTGTGTACTTTTGCCCCTTAATGATATTTTGAGAGGTGATTCCCACCCCTCCTCCCCTCAAAAGCTTACTCCCGAGGCATGACATTCATTCAATCAAGCCACAGAAGCCATTGCCCAACAGTTTGTTACACAAATTTCTTATAACCTTCCTCTGGTTCTGGTTATTTTCCACACTCCTCGTACACCCAAAGGAATATTTTGACAGCGAGATCCACATTTTAAAAATAAAGGCTGCCCTTGCTTTGGGTCCTATTACCCACCACATTTTCCAAGGTTATTACCGTTTATCTTGCTCAGGTAGCTTCTATTATTATTAAAGGTCGTTTGCTTTCTTGACAACATTTTGGCAAAGACCCTGATAATATTTTAATCTCATATACTAAGGACCAAACCCAATTTTTACTACAGACAGGGATGAATGGGGTATTGCCCTTTCAGGCTTTTTGGGAACAATTCATAACCACCTCCCCAATGACCCCCTTTTAAATTTTGTCCAGTTACATCCATTTATTTTTCCCAAAATTACTCAAAAGTCTCCCATTCCTCAAGCCCTGTCTTTACAGAAGGTTCCAGTAATGGCCGTGCAGTCTCTGTTGTCAATAACAAGCCTACCACCTTTGATACTGTCTATCAGTCAGCACAGTTTGTGGAATTGTTTGCCATAACACAAGTTTTTATAACATTTTTTGATAATCCTGTTAATATTTATACATACAGTGCCTACATTGCTCATTCTGTGCCCCTGCTGGAGATTTCACCCACCATTAAGGCTTCTTCCAATTCACCCTTTCTGTTTCACCAGCTTCAGCAGCTAATTCAGGACAGAAAACATCCATTTTCCTTAGGACACATCATGTCACACTCTGATCTTCCGAGCCCTCTAACACAAGGTAATGCCCAAGCTGATGCAGCAACTCGTTCCATCTTTCCAATTTTTGTTGGCTCCATTCAAAAGGCGATGTAGTTACACAATCTTCACCATATAAATTCCCAGAGCCTTCGATTACTTTGTAAAATTACCAGGCAACAGGCATGAGAAACAGTTAACACATGCCCTGGTTGCACTGTCTTCCTCCCCACTCAACACTTGGGAGTTAACCCCCGAGTATTACTGCCCAATCAGGTTTAGCAAATGGATGTTACTCATTTTCCTGAATTTGGAAAAACCAAATATATACACGTTTCTATAGATACCTTCAGCGGCTTTATTTTTGCATCACCACATTCTGGAGAGGATACCAAAGATGTCCTTTCTCATCTTGTTTCAGCCTTTTCTGTAATGGGTAAACCAATACATATTAAAACAGATAATTGTCCTGCATATACCAGTGCCAAGTTTAAACAGTTTTGTGCTACCTTGCAAATTTGTCATACTACTGGAATTCCATACAACCCTCAGGGCCAAGGCATGTGAAACTTGCCCAGCTTACCTTAAAGACTTGGTAATCCCGCCTTAAGGCTCCCACCCTTGTATTTACCACTCCCAGGGATCGCCTTAACCATGCATTATTAGCCCTTATTTTTCTTACCCTAGACAGTGAAGGCCATTTGGTCACAGACAGACACTGGCATCCCTGGTCCAATTCTGTTCGCACACCTGTTATGTGGTGCAATCCCACTACAGATAAATGGAAACGCCCAGATCCTATCCTCATCTGGGGATGAGGCTCAGCTTGTGTTTTGGACCAAGAGCAAGCATCCCCAAGATGGTTACCAGAATGCCTGGTTAAACAGGTTAATGACTTACCTCAACCCAGGGATGAAGGCCGTCCCCCTGAGGACAAATTTTCCTCCTTTTCAGATACAGCCAACAATCTGTGTGAGGATCCTGCTTAAGGCACTTCTGCTGAACAGGTTTGAACGCGGAGGCCTTGGCCCTCCACCTTCCAACATGATGGAGTACCTTTTTGCCCCCCCCTGCGAATGCAAGGGAGGATCTTGGACTGAGGCTCCCACTAGTTGGACCCAGACTTCTGACTGCATGACTAAGGTGGCTTACCTCTGTGCCAAGGTTGACCATAATCTCGGAGGAGTTCATCAGCCTAAATGGGTGTGTGTTAACAAGCCAAAGATTATTCCCCCTAGTACAAGTAAAGCTCTCCAAAATTGTTCTGCAACTTGTACGCATACCCAGGCGATGCATGTCTCTTGTTATGCGTCGGCTTCAATTTGTGTTAACAAACAGGGAGAACAATTTTTTGAAGCCTCCCTAAATAAAACTCATGCAGCAGGGGGGACCACGATTCATTATACCCCCATTCTCTTTGACCAGGGAGGAGATGGCAAATACAGCAAGCTACAGTCAGCTGGGTGCCAAGGCACTGTCAGAAAACCTTCCTGCTGGCCCATTAAGGCCCCTACAGGGGTCTCTGATGGTGAAGGACCCACTTATGCTGTCAAGCATCCTCAGATAATCAAACTTTTGAAACCCCAAATCCCTGAGCTCACATATCATCCCTTAATGTATCCTAAATCCCAGTTTCCAGGTTTAGATACCAATACATTAGATATTTTGGAAACTACATTCTCCTAGCTTAATAATTCGAACCCCACCCTTGCTGGTGATTGCTGGCTCTGCATGACAACAGGGGCAATCATGCCTATGGCAGTTTCTATTAGTTCTATCATTGAAAATGATAATACATGCCAACCTGTATTTCCTTTTAAAGTACAGCCTCTATGCACTTTTACATTATGTCTTTTATGCGCGATGCAGAATAATACCTATGATATTGATGTTGGACTTACTTCCATTGGAAATTGCTCAACAGTATAAAATTATTTCTCACCCACCGCATCTCTTTGTCCCCCCAATGGCACAGATTTTATGTGTGGAGGAAACTCGGCCTTTCCAGGCTTCCAGCGAATTGGACCATTGGTTGTGTTTTTGCCTTATTACTCCCTGATATAACTATTGTCTCAGGAGATAAACATCTACCCATTTGTAGCCTAGACACCTTATTCAAAAGACATAGGTGGGCAATACAGGACTTACTACTCATTGCCAGCCTTGGAATAACAGCTGCCGTGGGCACAGGTACAGTGGCTTAGGCACGGCTATACACTCTTACCATCGCCTGTCTCAACAACTTATAAATTATGTACAAACTCTATCAGGAACCATTAAAGATTTGCAGGACCAAATAGACTCCCTGGCAGAAGTGTTCCTTCAAAACAGACGAGGCTTAGATTTGCTGACAGCTAAGAAGGGAGGTATTTGCTTGGCCTTAGGGGAATGATGATACTTTTATGCCAATAAATCAGGCATAGTACACACTAAAATTAAGCAGATTCAAAAAGATCTAGAAAAGAGACAAAAGGAATTATTTGAAAATCCCCTCTGGACTGGGCATAATGGATTTCTACCCTACCTTCTTCTCCTATTAGGCCCTTTGTTGGGTTTACTTTTAATGGTGTCCATCGGACCCTGCATTATAAACAGGCTGGTAAAATTTATTAAAGAATAGATTAATATTTTGGCCTCTAAGCCCATACAGGTCCACTATCATCATCTGGAGATGGAAGACAGCGCTGCCAACATTCAAAAGAATGTTCTACCCTTCTCACAGGCTTATTAAGTTTACATCCACACAGATCTCTCTTTCTTACATAAAACTATAAGTAACAGCTCTGACCAGTCATCTTCTGGCCTTGCAATAAGGGTTCCTCCTCCATGTGCCCCTCCGCTTGGGGGAGGACACACCCTTGGAATGACGACGTTAGGCCATAATATCGGAGGGTGCAGGAAGGACTGCAGGAGGATGGATCCACGGATCCCAAAACACAAGAATTCTGAGTGGCACGCTCTGGTGCATGGCGATTGGCATGCTACCCCCTCAAAGACGTCTTCTCCAAAAACATGCCAATGTCAACACGAAATCTCCTAGTAAAGATGCTCGCTCGGTTCAGGAGATATTCCAAGGCATCCTAGAGAAACAGAGCCACTATCACCCCCTAAATACATGGCCTGTAAGGTATGGTCGAATATTTTATATAAGAAATTAGGAGATGTGAGGGGCTAGAAGAAAGTTCTCCTTCAAAGAATGGACTGACACAAGAAACATCCCCCTGGGACACAACCTGCCTGGGAGACATCCCGCAGCCATCTATTTCCTTTAGACATCCGGCTACCATCTGTCTTCCTGAAACATCCTGAGGTTATCTCACCCTGTGAAGACATCCAGAAACTGCCAATAAGAGAGCTTTCCCATCCGCAGCATATAAATACCCTCTGAGAACAATAAAAGTTTGCAGCATGATCAGAACTCCTGTCTTGCTGTCATCTCTCATGTCTCTTGTCCCTTCATTCCTCCCCAACTAGCATCGACGCCCAAGTTGATATGTCCTGCCAGCCGGGTCACCTGACACTAACCCATACCCTCCTAGACTCTGATTACTAATCCTAATATGATGGAGAAAAATAACCTAAACAGAATAGAAATACAAGCAGTTCAGAGGAGGCATGGTGTATATTTGCACTTGCCTTTTGCATGACATAAAGTAGGTGTTATAAATCTAGTAAATTTTTAATTGAAATAGTTCTCCATGTGTTTTTAAAGTCAACAAATATGTGAATACCTGTCTCCCTTTCTCTGTAGCCTATTCAGCACATGTAATTTTATATGCACATATAGAATCCTACCTGGTATCACACGTATATTCTTGTGAGGTGGCTGACTTGGAAGATACAAATTGTGAGAAAAGATCACTCCTCATAAACGCTGTTGGAACAGAAAATTAAACCTATGGGTGAGCCTCCTAGTAGAACAACATTATACATAAATCCATGTTCAGTAAAATAAATATTTTCGCATCTGTGGATGATATATATTACATGATGAATTTCGATTGGCATATATATTGCTAAATTTTATTGTCTGTGTGTGTGTTGTGTGTGTGTGTGTGTGTGTGTGTGTGTGTATATATATATATATATATATATATATATATATATATACACTCTCCAAATTTTTCAAAATATGAAATATATGTGTCTTCCATATACTACCTAAATTCATTCATGTTCATGTATGTGGATTTATAATGAACTTTTCACAATATTATTCTCAGAAATATTCATCCACCTGAATTACATATTTGATTCCTAGTACTGAAAACTAACTTCAATGAATGGTGCATACAATCCTAATATTTTACAGTAACTGATCCAGTTTAACATCAGTGCAAGTAGATTCCTCTTGGATATGATGTCTGTTTTGAAGTTCATTTTATTAAACACTGGTACATTACTCTTTGTTCAGTTTATACACATCATAGGATACATATTTCATCAACAACTTCAATTATTTATAGGATTTTTATTCACTTTCAATCATTTCCTGATTCACAACACATGTATTACTCCAGGTTACTTGACTGTTTTTCATGAGACTTCTTTCAAAACGCATCTTTTTCGATTTCCATAATCATTTTGAAGCAAAACTCACACACTCTTCATGATAAACCATAACCCTAATATTACCATTAGATGTATATTTGGTTGGAATTAATGATTGCATATAAATATACGATTTCCTGTTTATTTTCAGATATCAATTCAATCCAATATTTATAGTTGGAGCAAGTTATAATATTTATTCACAGTATGTACTATCCATGAATTATCTCTATATTCATTGACACAGAGTAAATCTATTTGTAACCCCAATACTAATTTTTTCATCTTCAAAATGTTGCTCCCAGAAATGGTGGAAGAAATTCTCATGTCACCTGATCTACATATACATTTTATCACAGTAATATTCTGGACACAAAAAAAAGAGGTCACACTTATAATTGAATCAAAGCCTAAATGGAAAGTGAGCATAGATTACTAAAAACATTCATGTCCAGTGTGCCTAATGGTCTCAAATGACAATCCTATTGGTCACTACATATTTGTTTCTTCCTAAGACTATCTATTGAACCTCAACCCTGTTGCAAATGTCTAATCCTATCACTCAATTAATACTTTGCCTGATTTCCTAATGTCTCTATTGATGTCTGCTTTCCTAAATATTTTCCCCAGTTCACCATTGTGACTGACTCTTCACATGTGCTGACATTTACATTCACTCTCTACCCGATACTCTATTGCTAAAAAACTTTTGGTCCAAATCCTGTACTCAGTCTTCTTCTGAAACTTATCGAATATCTTCCTAATCCTTCCGACTATCCCTTTTCTAGTGGATGTTCACTTCTACATTCAATCATCCAAGGTACAAGGTCCTATGCAATTGATAATCGATTTATCTGAAACACCTGTGAAGAACGTATTTCAAAGCTAAGTATCCCAATTAATAACGCAATGCCCTTCTGGGCTTCAAATCTTTCCTAGATTTTTGTTTACATACTTTTATTTCACCAATAAATTCTTATAAATATCACAGGTTCCCAATACAATGATTCATCAATTAGAATAATTCCTAACCCAAATCGAACCTGTTAGTAACCCTAACCATACACTGTTCCCTCAATCTAACTTTACAGAAGAGCAGAAACCGAGTTGGTCTTACAATACAGGAATGTAGGGAATCTTCCACCTGTTGTAAAACTCAAAGGTCCATGAATAAGTGATCTCTGGAGAAGATGTAGGCAGCCATGAAGGACCTGAGAGAGCAAACGTCATCTTCCATTGCAAACAACCTTGTCAGGATGAAGGGTTGTGTCTGAATCAGCCTCTCTGTTCTTAATGTAGAGAAGATGGACCCAAACAGTCCTGTTTGGAGAGCTGTTCCCGGGTGCCTATGGTTGATATACCATTCTAACTTGTGAAAGTGTCACAAAAAGTAGGAGCAGCCTTGATCGCATGGGACCCTTGGAAACAACTGTTAGGACAAAGTGGTTGCCAAGGCAGTGACCTCATTCAGTTCCTGAAGGAAGTGACCTCACCTCACTTGCTTGGTGATGGAACTCTCGGAACTTGGGATCCAGGAAGCAAGGCACCAAGAGCCTGTCCCAGTCCCAGTCTCAGTGAGCTCACTTGTTTGGATTTACCAAGGACAGAGTCAGTCTTTCATGGTACCTACAGATATGATGATGGCGAACTGCCATGAAAGCTCAGAAGAGGGGCCTTTCCTGAGAAAGCAGATAGTGGCTCACCACTGGCTTCTGACAAGTTCACAGAGTTGGTTAAAGAGACCAGAACTGAGACAGAACAGGCAATTTCCGGGGAACATAAGTTGGCCCACCAGTCAGAGGACACTCTGGATAGTCACAGACCTACTTTGTGGAAGGTGGTGCCTCTGTGATTGTGGGTGTGGGTTTGTGGTTTTGTCTCATGTTCTGAGAATAGGTAGGAAAGGCGGTTTGTTTGGTTTGGAGTGAAATGTTTATAGTAAGTCGATTGACAAGGCCAGTGTTTCTATGTCTGTTTATCCCACTGTGTCCATGGTTTTAGACATTAGAAAACAGAATGCATCATTTTTTGTGTCCTGTCTAGTAGAAAGCTTCCCAGCATTCATCCTGCCAAATTTATGAATGGATTTCGGCTTGCCTTATCGATGGGCAACACGTGCTATCTTCCAAAATTCCTGCATTCTTCCTGAATTCTGGCTACTCTCCAGAATAGGCTCATTGTTTTGTGTCCAAGATATGTACCAGTTCCAAGCCCTGTGACATGGCCATGTACTGGGGTAGCTGAAGGGAATGGCGAGCATCTCAGAAAACTCAGATATAAGTGTGACCATGATAGTCTCAGTGGAGAAACAATGCTTTGGTCCTTTTGATTACCTATTGTTCTGTTGCCCTGAATGTCAGAAAGATCTTTGCCTCAAGACACTCGTTTGTGATGCCTGAAGAAAACAGGTTCAAATGGAAATGAATGGACATCACCTGTGGATCTTTTCTTAATTCCTTTGGAAATTTAAGTGTCTGAATCAGCCTCTTGGCTCTGTGTGAGGCCGTGGCTTAGATTCTCATCACCTGAAGGATCTAAAGAAACATCACATATTTGCATCCAAAACAAAAATGGCCAAAAGTGCAGTTATTGTGGATGAAGTCTCTCCCCTTTCTCTGTGAGGTTCCTGACCTCCATCAAGTTAGAATAGGGATCCTTTGGGTCAAATGATTTCTTCAAAGCCCTACAGAGGCTAGCCCATAAGTGCTTGAGTTTTCCCATGACTCCAATTCACATAAAGAATCTAAACTGCACAGTCAGTAGGCCTCAAATTGGAGAAGCATAGAAGTATTAACAGCAGGCCTATTTGAACACTCCTAGTTCACAGGAATGGTGTCCAGGCCACGCTGAATTTAGGCAAATAAGGGGCAAGAGAGATTATTTAGGAGACTGTCTTGGGCTTCACCCCTCATGGAAATTTCCAGCGAGAGGTTATGATGAGTGTCTATATGAAAGAACATGAGGGCCATGTGGTAGTGTTTTGATTTTAATAGTGGTTGTTTGTGTGGTGTTTGAAAGAGATAACTGGGTCCACCTTGACATGAACTCTGGTGTTTTTTCCCCTTAGAGACTGAGTTCTGGAACTGACCTCAGAAAAGTATTGCCATTAATTGTGTTGGGATTTTAGGAGGCCATGCATGAGAGTCGCCCTTGGGAACTGAGATCTAGGCCCAGGGTGGCTTTCAACAGAGCACTGGGAATCACAGCCAAGATATCACATGATTTTATTTTGAAAGACTTTGCAGCCATCGTTGAGAGTCAAAACACACATGGACCTCACATTGTAGACCTCAATGGGCCTGTCTTCATGTGACCTTTTGGCCATTCTTTGGGAAGCATTGCCTGTGAGATTTCTCCAGAGCTTTCATTGAAATGAGCTTCGTCAACATTAATGGTTCTGGAATGAATTGAAACTCACAGTGCCTCCACCTTCATTGTTAAAATATGGCTAAAAAAAACCCATGAAAGTTTTGAAATTCCCATGACCAGGTGGCACTGGAAAACCTTTGGATGTCCTGTTGCTGATCATGAGTATACCAGACAGTGCCTTGATTGACTGGGTTTAATGAAAATTGTCTATAACAGAGATGCAATAAGTTGGAGCCTGATGATTAGTGTACCTAGAGCAGTGGTAGGCAGGTGTGTGATAAAACATGTGTAGTGGGGCCATGTGGATCTGCCATTGGATTCCAAATGGCGTGTGACTGACATGATGTAGCCAGCTATCCCACATAGCTTCTAAGTAAAGGAGTCTTGTTATATGAAGAGGTTTCAGGGCAATGTTCAGTATCGATTTGCTATGGTCAATGGGGCAAGCTATGTGATATAGAAGCATGGTTGGTGCATTCTCCTGCAGAAACTGAAATACCGCATGTGACAGAACTCCCTCCTGCACTGTGTCCCAGTTGAACTCCTTGTATTTCGTGAAGCATATACCAAACTCCCATTGCAGCAGCAAGAAACACCATGAAAATTGGAGGATGAATAAATGGCTTCACAGTCCACACGGGGAGACACTTAGACCCCAGTGGCCACAATTTACCTACAGAGATCAAATTCAGGACTGCTGCCTCATGTTCATTGGAAAATAAGAAACCATGTCCTACAGGTCACATAGGTGCAGACCCAGCTTTGATGATCTCACTACAAAGGAAGCTAAAGCTCCTGATAACAACATATTTTTCAAGTGCCCAACCTCAAAGGCAATTTCTCAAGAAGTCTTTAGGCCAGCAGAGCTCCACGTTTGTGGAGTGTTTACCCTGTCCCTTACTTTTGGAAACTCCTCTACCAAATCCAAGGTACTGAACTCCTTAGCATATTTCATTCCAGATAAGTATTCCCAGATTTTCTAACACTTCTCCTCTAATTATGTCTTACTTGGGGCGAAGATAATGTAAAGCCATTGTTCTGGATTAGAGTGGGAAGATTTTGTGTAGCACATATTTGCATACACATTGGATTCATTTTACAATTTTCCATTCAAAATACTGAATCCTTGACACTAACCCCTACCCTACAAGACTCTGACTACTAATCGTAATATGATGGAGAATAATAACCCAAACAGAATAGAAATACAAGCAGTTCAGAGGAGGAATGGTGTATAGTTGGACTTGCCAATTGCATTATATAGGGTAGGAGTTATAAATCTAGTCAATTTTTTGTTGAAATAGTTCTCCGTGTGTTTTTAAAGTTAACAAATATGTGAATTCCTGTCTCCCTTTCTCTGTAGCCTATTGAGCCCATGTATTTTTATATGCACATATAGAATCCTACCTGGTATCACACGTACATTTTTGTGAGGTGACTGACTTGACAAATACAAATTGTGAAAAGAGATCACTCTTTCTAAATTTATTTGGAACTGAAAATTTAACCTATGGGTATGCCTCCTAGTTGAACAACATTATACATAAATCCATGTTCAGTAAAATGAATATTTTTGGGTCTGGGGATGATATGTATTTCATGATGAATATCGATTGGCATATAAAATTACTAGTTTTTAATGTGTCTGTGTGTGTGTGTTTGTGTGTGTGTGTATATATATATATATATATATATATATATATATATATATACTCTCCAGATTTTTCAAATATGAAATATATGTGTCTTATTATGAACTCCCTAAATTCATTCATTTTCATGTATGTGGATTTATAATCCACTTTTTAAAAAATTATTCTCAGAAATATTCATCCACCTGAAATACATATTTTTTCCTAGTACTGAAAACTGTCTTCAGTAAATGGTGCATCAAAATCCTAATATTTTGACATTGCAAGATGGCTGTGAATAGAGTGCATCACAACCAGTGTACCCCGCCACTGCCCAGGTGAATAACGAGTTAGAACGACGAAAAACTATCTTGTTAGGATCTTACAGCAAAATGGGTGTGCACCGAAACCTAGAAGAATGATTTCCACCACCAAGGTCCGGTAATTGAGTCAAACACAAGCCACCTGTGCAACCGGAGATCCAATCTGATTGATCCGCGTAGCCTGCGCAGTGGCTACAGATTGTGAGGCACCACCGAGAAGCGACCAGCAAGCAGGGAGAAACGTTTCTGCAAATTCTGTGGAATCTTGCCGGCTGAGAATCCACTGAGCCCCTGGCTGAATTCAGGATTTCAGACGGGGAAGTAAGCAGTACATTTGTATCCCCGAAAACGGTAACTCCACCAAGGAAACCAACAGCCACAATCTTGGAGAGCTGACGTAACCACCACCACTCCCCGACAGATTGCAACAACAAAACAGGTGTGTGTTTCTCAGCTCATCTCCCATACAGAGGGGAATTCAAATAAAATATCTCCTAGGCTTTCTGGGGGAGGGATTATCACAGCAATCCTGCATAAAGACGGGGGGGAAACTAGAGGCACCTGACCTTCATCTCCCCTTCCCATCAGCAGCAAAAATGAAACCTGTCTAGCCAGCGCTGGGCGAGGGGCAAGCGGATAAAATTAAAGCAATAGAGTGCAAGGGTTCCCATTAGACACCCTCCCCACCCAACAAATGGCAGACCCAGAGTACAGTTTGACCTGCTGAGAAGCATCACTCAGGAGAAATCTGGTCTAGCAGGAGAAATCAGGACTAGGTGGATAAACAAGGGGACTAGAGGCCAGGCCCTCCTGACTGGGTGGCTGGAGAACGCCGGCCTGCTCCCAGTGCAAATGGGAACTGGAGACCGCCTTACTGCCGGGGACATCCCACCTGCTGACCGCACGTCTTGACGGCGGAAGAACGCGCGCCTGCCGGCGACCGAACACGTGACTGTGTGGCTAGAGATCACCCACCCGCCAGCGGCAGTCCATCCGCTGCCCGCGCTACTGGGTGGCTGGAGACTGCCTCCCTGCCAGCGACCGGGAGCTGAAACCAACCAGAGACAATCCAGTCCACTTTCCCATTCGGACACTATGGCAAGGAGCCTGGGGCCCATCATAGCAGAGAGGTGACATCATTGGAGCTCGGCCGTCAGAATTCCATAACAGCAGAATCCACTTTAGCAGGCATAGTCTACCAACACAAAAAAGAGACAACAGAGATATATAAACCCAAAACAAATCTATAGAAGAGAGAAGAAAGACAGCAATCAAATAGAGCTGGAAAGTAACGTGAACATCATGAAAAAACAAGGGAAAAATGGTGTTCAAACAATGCAGGACAACTTAATACTACAGGAGGACCTAGAAGCATCAGAAACAGGGATAGGGAAAAAACTTACGTCATACCTAACTCAGATGGAAAGGAATATTAGAGAAGACATGAGGTAGCAAGTCCAAGCAATAAAAGTATATTTTGAAAATGAATTTAACAAACAAATTCAAATGGCAAAGAACGAGCTTTACCAGGAGACAGAGATCTTATAAAAAATTAAATGGTAATTCTAGAAATGCAGGAAACTATCAACCAAATTAAAAACTCAAACAAGAATATTACAAATAGACTAGATCAAATAGAAGTCAGAACATCAGATAATGAACACAAAGTTTGTCAACTTGAAAAAAATATAGTCAACACAGAAAAGATGCTTAAATCCCATGAGCAATCTATTCAAGAGATATGGGATGTCATAAAAAAAACAAAATTGGGAGTCATCGGGATAGAAGAAGGCATAGAAATTCAAACCAAATGAATGGACAACATATTAAATGAAATAATTCTAGAAAACTTCCCAGAGATAAAAGATAGAATGGATTGCCATATCCTGGAAGCCTACAGGACCTCAAACTTTCAAAACCATAGGAGAAAAACTCCAAGACATATAATTATGAATATAGCCAACATACAGAACAAGGAGAGAATATTAAAAGCTACGAGAGAAAGTAGGAAGATAACATTCAGGGGTAAACCAATTAGGTTAACAAATGATTTTTCATCACAGACATTGAAAGCGAGAAGATCGTGGAACAATGTATTTCAAACACTGAAAAATAATGGATTCCAAACAAGAATACTGTATCCAACAAAATTAAGCTTCAGATTTGACAAGGAAATTAAGTGTTTCCTGATAAACAAAAGCTAAAAGAATTCGCAGCCAGAACACCAGCACTGCAAAGCATTTTGAGCAAAATACTACAAGAAGAGGAATTGAAAAATAGTGCCCAAAACTAAGAGCGGGAGGTATCTCAGTAAAGGGGTAGGAAAATAACCAAAAAGTAAAAATTACCCAAACTAAAATAAATAAATAAATAAATAAATAAATAAATAAATAAATAAATAAACATACATGACTGGAAGCACAAATCATATTTCAATTGTAACCTTAAACGTGAAAGGCCTAAACTCACCAATCAAGACACATAGGCTAGTAACCTGGATCAAAAAAATACATCCAACAATATGCTGCCTTCGGGAGACTCATATGATAGGTAAAGACATACACAGGCTGAAAGTGAAAGGTTGGGAAAAATCATATCACTCACATGGCCCTCGGAAGCAAGCAGGGGGGCCATACACATATCGTACAAAATTAACTTCAAACCTACGTTAATCAAAACGGATAAAGTAGGACTATATACTGTTAAAAGGAACCATCCACCAACAAGACATAACAACTATCAATTTGTATGCACCAAACAATTGAGCTGCAATGCTCATAAAACAAACTCCCCTCAAGTTGAAGAGTCAAATAGACTACAACACAATAATTATGGGTGACTTCAACACACCGCTCTCGCCATTAGACAGATCCTCTAGACTAAAATTGAATAAAGAAACTATAGAATTCAACAGCACAATCAATAACTTAGACTTCACCGTCATATATAGAATATATCAACCATCATCAAGTGGATACACTTTCTTCTCAGCAGCACATGGATCCTACTCCTAGATAGACCATATATTATGCCATAGTGCAACTCTTAGTAAATATAAAGGCGTGAAGATAATACCATGCACCATATCTGATCATAATGGAATGAAACTGGAAATCAATGATAAAAGAAGGAAGAAAAAATCCTACATCACATGGAAAATGAACAATATTCTACTGAATGATCAATGGGTTACAGAAGACATAAAGGAGGAGATAAAAAAAATTCTAATAATCAAATGACAATACAGACACAACATACTGGAATCTATGGGACACAAAGAAGGCAGTTTTAAGAGGGAAATTCATTTCTTGGAGTTCTTTCCTCAAAAAAAGAATAAAACAACAAATAAATAAACTCACACTACACATCAAAAACCTAGAAAACGAAGAGCAAAACAACAGCAAATGTAGTAGAAGATAAGAAATAATTAATTAGAGCAGAAATCAACAAAATTGAAACAAAAAAAAACCATTGAAAAAATTGATAAAACTAAAAGTTGGTTCTTTGAAAAAATAAAAAAAATATTTACAGGCCCTTAGCCATGCTAAGGAAGAGAAGAAGAGAGAGAACTCAAGTTACTAACATACGGAATGAAAAAGGCAATATCACAACAGACACTACACAAATAGGGAAGATAATTAGAATGTATTTTGAAACCCTATATTCCAAAAAAATAGAAGATAGTCAAAATATCGATAAATTTATTAAGTCATACGATCTGCCCAGATTCAGTCAGGAAGACACACACAATTTAAACAGACCAAAAACAAAGGAAAAAAATAGAAGAAGCCATCAAAAGACTACCAACCAAAAAAAGCCCTGGACCTGATGGGTATACAGCAGAGTTCAACAAAACCTTCAAAGAAGAATTAATACCAATACTTTTCAAGCTATATCAAGAAATAGAAAAATAAGGAGCTCTTACAAATTCATTCTCTGAGTCCAAAATCACCCTGATCCCAAAACCAGACAAAGACACTTCAAAAAAGAGAACTACAGACCAATATCTCTAATGAACTTGGATGCAAAAATTCTCAATAAAATCCGGGTGAATCGAATAAGAAAGCATATCAAAATAGTTGTGCACCATGATCAAGTAGGATTCATCCCTGGAATGCAAGGCTGGTTCAATATAAGGAAACCAATAAATGCTATTCACCACATCAATAGACTTAAAGACAAGAACCATATGATCATCTCGATAGATGTAGTAAAAACATTCGACAAATTTCAGCATCACTTTATGTTCAAAACACTAGAAAAACTAGGGATAACAGGAACTTACCTCAACATTGTTAAAGCTATATATGCTAAACCTCAGGCTAGCATCATCCTAAATGGAGAAAACTGAAGGCATTCCCTCTAAAATCTGGAACAAGACAGGGATGCCCTCTATCACCACTTCTATTCAATTTAGTTCTTGAAATACTAGCCAGAGCAATTAGACAGACAAAAGAAATTAAAGGCATAAAAATAGAAAAAGAAGAACTTAAATTATCGCTATTTGTGGATCACATGGTAATATATTTAACAGACCCAAACGGGTATACAAAGAAACTGCTAGAGTTAATAAATGAATTCAGCAAAGTGGCAGGATATAAAATCAACACGCATAAATCAAAGGCATTCCTGTATATCAGCAACAAATCTTCTGAAATGGAAATGAGGAAAACCACTCCATTCACAATATCCTCAAAGAAAATAAGATACTTGGGAATCAACCTAACAAAAGAGGTGAAAACCACAGAACCCTAAAGAGAGAGATAGAAAAAGATCTTAGATGATGGAAAAATGTACCCTGTTCGTGGATAGGCAGAACTAAATTCATCAAAATGGCAAAATTACCCAAAGTTCTCTACAGGTTTAAAGCAATGCCAATCAAAATCCCAACGGCATTTCTTGTAGAAATGATAAAGCAATCATGAAATTCATATGGAAAAACAAAAGACACAGAATAGCAAAAGGAATTCTAAGTAGGAAGTGTGAATCTGGAGGTATAGCGATACCGGAGTTCAAACTGTACTACAAAGCAACACTAACAAAAACAGTGTTGTACTGGTACCAAAACAGGCAGGTGGACTAATGGTAGAGAATAGAGGACACAGAAACCAATCCACAAAATTACAATTTTCTTATATTTGATAAAGTGGCTACAAACATGCAATGGATGAAGGATAGCATCGTCAACAAATGGTGCAGGGAAAATTAGAAATTCATATGCAACAAAATGAAACTGAATCCCATTCTCTTGCCATGCACAAAAGTTAACTCAAAAAAGATCAAGGAGCTAGATATCATATCAGAGACACTGCATCTCACAGAAGAAAAAGTTGGCTATGATCTACATACTGTGGGGTCGGGCTACAAATTCTTTAATAGGACGTCCAAAGCCCAAGAGTTAATAACAAGAATAAACAAACGGGACTTACTTAAACTAAAAAGTTTTTTCTCAAGAAGAGAAACAATACGAGAGGTAAATAGAGAGCCTACATCCTGGGAACAAATTTTTACCCCTCACATCAGATAGAACCCTAATATCCAGAATATACAAAGAACTCAAAAAAATAAACAATAAGATAACAAATAACCCAATCAACAAATGGGCCAAGGACCTAAACAGACACTTCACAGAGGAGGACATACAATCAATCAACAAGTACATGAAAAAATGCTCACCATCTCTAGCAGTCTGAGAAATGCAAATCAAAACCACCCTAAGATACCATCTTACTCCAGTAAGATCAGCAGCCATTATGAAGTCAAACAACAATAAATGTTGGCGAGGATGTGGGGAAAAGGGGACACTTGTACACTGCTGGTGGGACTGCAAATTGGTGAGTCCAATTTGGAAAGCAGTATGGAGATTCCTGGGAAAGCTGGGAATGGAACCACCATTTGACCGAGCTGTCGCCCTTCTCAGACTATTCTCTGAGGATCTTAAAAGAGCGTACTATAGGGATACTGCCACATCAATAATCACAGCGGCACAATTCACAATAGCTACACTGTGGAACCAACCTAGATGCCCTTCAATAGATGAATGGATAAAAAATTGTGGCATCTATACACAATGGAGTATTACACAGCACAAAAAAAATGTCAAAATCATAGAATTTGCTGGGAAATGGATGGCATTAGAGCAAATTACGCTGTGCGAACATAGCCAATCCTTAAAAAACAAATGCCAAATGTCTTCTCTGATATAAAGAGAGCAACTAAGAACATAACAGGGAGGAAGAGCATGAGGAAAAGATTAACATTAAACAAAGATGATTGGGGGCCAGAGAAAGGGAGAGAGAACTGAAAGCTTATGAAAATTGTAGGAGACCCTCAATGTTACACAAAATTACATATAAGATGTTGTGATGGCAAGTGGGGGGAAACAATGGAGAGAATTGAACAACAGCAGATGAGGTAGAGAGGGAAGATGAAAGGAGAGGAGAGGGTGGATAATAGGGGATAGGAAAGGTACCAGAATACAACAGTCACTAATATGCCATTATGTAAAAATGTGAATGTGTAACCGATGTGATTCTGCAACTCGTATTTGGAGAAAAATATGGGAGTTCATAACCCAATTGAGTCAAATGTATGAAAGATGATATATCTTGAGCATTGTAATGTTTTGAACCACCAATAAAAATAAATAAATAAATAAAGATTTAAAATTGAGTGGAAAGAAATCAGCTAAAAATGGGTTGAGATGCACTCATTTTGTTATGCAGAAACTTTGTTTTGTGTAGTTGTAAATATCACAAATTTATTTTACCAGAAAATGCAAATAAATTGAGATTAAAGGATAATTCACCTAACTTCATGAAAAATTCATAGCATTTTCGACACTTTTCATATTTCATTTTTTTCGTGAATATTTTGTCATGGACCAGGTCTAGACTTAGGCTATTCTTCCAGAATACTACCTCATATGACAAATTGGTAAAATGTGTTGGATTGTTCTTTTCATCTTTTATTTAATAGTTTCTAGCTGATAATGTGTATTTTTTCTTATCTTTATTTGGACATACAACCCAACTATATCTTTGCATTTTATGTTTTACTTGGGAAGAGACTCATCAAAAGCTCTTTGTTAAATGTATCAACAATCAAACATTTAGAGCATGCATTTATTCTTAGTTTTGCATGAAAATAAATTTGTACCATTTGTCTTATAAACATGTAGTATTATTAATAATGTCCCTACTGTAATAAGTAACTACTTACAAGAAGAATTAAACAATTGTCTTTATATCAATTATGAACATGAAAGGTACTAAAATAAGTATTTGGCAATTAATACACAATTGATAGAAATTGAAATCACAAGAAAGCCATTTAAAATGTCAGTGCATATGGTCCTTAAATAATAGGTTGTTCAACTAAAATTTCTCTAATTCATAAGAGTTAATATGCCATATTAAAGCTTAATGTGATATAAAACCTTAAATTATCAGTATTGATAAATAAGAATGATACCTGTTTACTTAAATATGTTTATTTGATTTTCACTGTAAGATGTTAATTATGAAAGAATTGAGAATTAAGAAAGACTTGGTCTATATTATTTCTAACAGGAAAATCAAAGTACTTTTAAATATATATGTATATATATATAATATATGTAATGCATATGCATGAATATAGATACATATTTATAATTAATGTATTGTAATATATCTATCAGGTGATTATAATTTTTAAATTTTCTCAAGAAAAAGGAATGACTATAAAAAAGTGTTAAATTTAAATTTCATAGCATACTACTGTTTGTAATGACATGAGAGAAAAATAGTTATGGAGGGGAAACGAAAAAGGAACGGAGAGAAGGGGGAAAATGAGGAAGAATGTGAGTAAAGAAGAGGGAGAGGAGTGTATGATGTTAAGATAAAAGTGGAGGGGCTGGATTTGTGGCTCAGTGGTAACAGGTTTGTCTAGCATGTGTGAGGCACATGGTTCTATTCTCAGCACCACATACAAGTAAACAAAATGAAGGTCAATCAACAATTGAAAAAATAAAAAAATAAAAAAGTAGAAATATTACCAAAATTCCAAGCTTTAATAAATGTTAAATAAAAAAATTATGTTACATAGCCTTATGTAATTTCTAGACAACCCAAAATAGTCACTAAACGTTAGATTATTAGTGCTATAACTAAAAATCCATTGATCTTTCAATTACATTCTGTGGCATGCTAGTGCTAAAATAAATTGTATTATAAATCCCCCAAAATATCCTAATATTTCTACAGTAACTGACCCAGATGAACATGAATGCAAGTAGACTCCAATGAGACATTATGTGCATTTTGACGTTCATTTTTATTCAACACTGGTACATTACTATTTCTTCAGTTTATGCACATCATAGCATATATGTTTCATCCAAATTTTGCAAATTTATAGGCATTTGTTTCACTTTCAATCACTTCCTGCTTGTGAACACATGTATTCCTCCATGTTTCTTGACTGCTCTTTTCATGAGACTTCATTCCAAACACATTATTTTCAATTTCCATTATCACATTTGAAGCAAAACTCACACACCCGTCAGGATAAACCATAACCCTAATATTACCATTAGATGTAAAACTGGTTGGAATGAATGGTTGTATATCAATATAAGATTTCTTACTTAGTTTCAGATATCAATTCAATCCATTATTTAAAGTGGAATCAGTTATATTATTTATTCACAGTATGGTCTATTCACGAATTATCTCTATATTCATAGACACAGGTACACCTCTTTGAACCCCCAATACTAATTTACACGTCCTCAAAAGACATGGAAGAAATACCCATGTCACCTGATCTACATATACATTTTATCTCAGTAATATTCTGGACACAAAAAGCAAAGGTCACACTTATCATTATACCAAACCTAAATGGAAAGTGAACATGGATTACTAAAAACATCCCTGTCCAGGTTGCCTAATGCTCTCAAATGATAATCCTATTGGTGACTACATATTTGTTTCTTCCAAAGATTATATATTCAAACTCAACCCTGGTGAAAATATCTAATCCTATCATTCACTTTATACTTTTCCTGATTTCTTAATGTCTCTATTGATATCTGCTTTCCGACATATTTTCCCCAGTTCATCATTGTGACTGACTCTTCACATGTGCTCACATTTAAATTCACTCTTTATCCAAAACCCAATTGCTAGAGAACTTTTTTTTCCAAATCCTATACTCACTCTTCTTTCTAAAACTCTGACTATCTTTCTAATAATTCCGACTATCCCTTTGTGACTAGAAGTTCTCCTCAACATTCCATCATCCAACGTACAAGGTCCTATGTCATTGTACATCAATTTATCTGAGACATCTCTGCAGAAAATAATTCAAATCTAAGTATCCCAATCAAGGGCCCAATGCCCTACTGGGATTCAAATCTTTCCTAGATTTCTGTTTTCATACTTATATTTCACCTATATAATCTTGTAAATATTGCAGGTTCCGAATCATTCCTGCAGAATGATTCCTAACCATACACTGTTCCCTCAATCTAACTTTACAGAAGATTAGGGACAGAGTTGGTCTTACAATACAGGAATGTAGCGGATCTTCCACCTGCTAAGATCCTCAAAGGTCCATACAGAAATGATCCCTGGAGAAGATGTAGGCAGCTATGAAGGACCTGAGAGAGAAAAAGTCATCTCCATGGAATGGCCATCACTGGCTCCTAACAACTTCACAGAGTTGGCCAAGGAGACCAGATCTGAGACAGGACAGGCCATTTCATTGGAACATAGTATGGCCCACCAGTCAGAGGACACTCTGGATAGTCACAGACCTACTTGGGGGAAGGAGGTGCCTTTGTGGGTTGGGTGTGAGTTTGTGGTCTTGTATTATTTTCTGAGAATAGGTAGGAAAGGCAATTTGTTCATTTTGGAGTGGACGGTTTCTAGAAAGTCGTTTGACAAGGAGTGTGTTTCTATGTCTGGGTATCCCACTGTGTTCCTGGATGAAGAAATTAGAAAGAGCATGCATCAATGGATGTGTTCTGTCTAGAAGAAAGCTTCCCAGCATTCATCCTTCCCAATTTATGAATGGACTAGGCTTGCCTTCTGGATGGGCAACACCTACTGTCTTCCTAAGTTCCTGTTTTCTGCCTGAATTCTGGCCACTCTCCATAATAGGCTCATGGTTATGTGTCCAAGATATGTACCACCTCTAAGCTCTGGGACATGTCCATGTACAGGATAGCTGAAGGGAATTGGAGCATCTCAGAAAACTCAGATATCAATGTGACCAGTAAAGTCTCTCTGGAGAAACCCTGCTTTGGGCCTTTTGCATACCGTTTCTTCTGTTGCACTGAATTACAGGAAGGTCTTTGATTAGCGCACCCCTTTGTGAAGCCTGAAGAAAAGAGTTTTAAAATGGAAATGAATGGGCATCACCTGGGGCTCTTTGCTTAATTTTTTGGAAAGGGATGTGTCTGAATCGGCCACCTGGCCCTGTGTGAGGCTGTGGCTTAGATACTCAGCACCTAATGGATCTAAAGAAAGGTCCCATGTGTGCACCCAAATCCAAAATGTCCAAAAAACATTCATTGTGGATGACGTCTCTCTCCTTTCTCTGTAAGGTTCCTGATCTCCATCAAGTGAGAATAGGGATCCTTTGCATCAAATGAGTTCTTCAAAGCCCTGCAGAGTGTAGCCCATAGGTGCTTGTGATTTCTCATGACTCCAGTTCACATAAAGAATCTAAATCCCACAGTCAGTACGCCTCAAATTGGAATAGTGGAGCAGTATTAAATGCAGGGCTCTATGATCATTCCGTGTTCAAAGGAAGGGTGTCCAGGCAACCTTGACTTGTGACAAATGAGGTGCGAGGGTGCTTATTTTGAACACTGTGTTGGTCTGCGCCCCTCATGGAAACCTCCAGCCAGAGGTTATTATTAGTGTTTATATGGAAGAAGATGAGTGCCATGTGGGAGTCTTTTGTTTTTAATTGTGGTAATTTGTGTGGCGGTGGGAAGAGATGTATGGTTCCACCTGGGCATGAACTCTGGTGTGATTCCTTTTAGAGACTGAGTTGTGGAACTCTCCTCAAAGAAGTATTGCCATGAATTGTGTTGGGATTTTAGGAGGCAACACATGAGATTTTCCCTTGGAAACCGAGATCTAGGCCCAGGGTGGCTTTCCTCAGGGCACAGGTAATCTCATCCAGGATATCACAGGATTTTATTGTTAAAGACTTGGCAGCCATAGTTGAGAGTCAAAACACACATGGAGCTCAAATTGTAGACCTCAATGAGCCTGGCTTCATGTGACCGTTGGGCCACTCTTTGGGAAGCCTTGTTTGTGATAGTTCTCCATTTCTTTCGTTCAAATGAATTTCCTCGCCATTTAATGATTCCTGAATGATTTGAAACCCACAGTGCCTCCAACTTCATCTTAAAAAATTGCTAGATAAATACCACGAAATTTTTGAAATTCCCATGACCAGGTGGCACTGGAGAACCTTTGGATTCCTGTTGCTGATCATGAGTATACCAGACAGTGCCTTGATTGACTTGGTTTCATGAAAATGGTGTAGAACAGAGATGCCAGTAAGTTGGAGCCTGCTGAGTAGTTGGCCTAGAGCACTGGTGGTCAGGTGTCTGATAAGATATCTGTGGTGAGGCCATGTTTATCTGCCATTGGCTTCCAAACGGCTTGTGACTGACATTTTGCATCCAGCAGACCCTTGTATGTAAAAGCATCTTGTTATATGGAGAGGTTTCAGGACAATGTTCAGAATCAGGTTGCTATGGTCATTGGGGCAAGCTCTGTGGGAAAGAACCTTGCTTGGTGCATTCTCCTGCAGACCCTGACCCACCACATGTGACAGAACTCCCTCCAGCACTCTGTCCCAGTGGAACTCCTTTGATTTCATGATTTTCCTTTGATTTTCCCTCCAGCACTCTGTCCCAGTGGAACTCCTTTGATTTCACCCAGTAATGATGGTCTCACTAGAAAGGAAGCTAAATCTCCTGACAACAACGTATATTTCAAGTGCCCAACCTCAGAGGCAGTTTCTCAAAAGTCTTTAGGCCAGCAGAGCTCCATATATGTGGAGTGTTTACCCTGTCCCTTACTTTTGTAAACTCCTATACCACCTCCAAGGTTGTGAACTCCTGAGCATATTCCATTCCAGATATGTATTCACAGATTTTCTAACTCATCTCCTCTAATTGTGTCTTACTTTAAGCGAAGGTAATGTCAAGGCATTGTTCTGGATGAGAGTGGAAAGATTTTTGTGTAGCACATATTTGCATAAATATTGAATTCATTTTCTTATTTTCAATTCGAAATACTAAATCCCTGACACTAACCATTACCCTACTAGACTCTGACTACTAATCCTAATATGATGGAGAAAAATAACCCACACAGAATAGAAATACAAGCAGTTCATAAAAGGCATGGTGTATACTTGTACTTTCCTTTTGCATGATAAAGGGTTGGTTTTATAAATCTAGTCAATTTGTAGTTGAAAAAGTTCTCTATGTGTTTTTAAAGTTAACAAATATGTGAATTCCTGCCTCCCTTTCTCTGTAGCCTATTCAGCACATGCATTTTTATATGCACATATAGATTACTACATGGTATCACACGTACATATTTGTGAGGTAACTGACTTGGCAAATACAAATTGTTAGAAGAGATCACTTCTCCTAAATGCTGTTAGAACTGAAAATTCAACCTATGGGTGAGTTTCCTAGTTGAAAAATATAAATCCATATTTAGTAAAATCAATATTTTTGGATCTGTGGATGATTTATATTTCATGGTGAATTTCGATTGGCATACATAATGCTACTTTGTAATGACTGTGTTTAGGTGTGTGTGTGTATATATATATGTGTGTGTGTATATATATATATATATATATATATATATATATATATATATTCACTCTCCTGATTATTCAAAATATGAAATATATGTGTCTTATTATACACTAAGTAAATTCATTCATATTCATGTATGTGGATTTATAATAAATTTTCACAAGATTATTCTCAGAAATATTCATCCAACTGAAATACCTGTTTGTTTTCTAGTACTGAAAACTAACTTCTGAGGATCATATGATGGCGGCGATGAGAGTTCATCACCCCCGTGTACCGCGTCACTTTGCGTGAGATTGACGAGTTAGAACGGTAACGGCTAAAATCTATCTTGTTAGGTATTTCCAGAAAAATTGGTGTGCTCCAAAACCTACAGGAAGGATTTCCCTTGCCCAAGGACCAGCTAGGGGGCTCAAACACCAGCGATTTGTCCGCAAGGAGGGTCACTCTGCTTATTTAGCAAATTGCCCCACGGCTAGAGTCTGCAATGCGCACTGGGAAATGACGAGAGAGCAATGTAAAGATACAGCCCTGTGGATTTTGCTGGCTCCTGCCAGCTGTGCAATCACTATGCTAAGTGCTAAATTCTGTGTTTGAAACGGGCGAAAGAAGCTGTCCAATTCAGTTCTGTACACCGGTCAGACCACAGAGGAAGATAGCGGCCACCATCTTGGAGAGCTGAGGTCACCATCCCTGTTTTCGACTGATCACAGCTCATTCAGATACAGAACACGTAATTTCAGGCTGCCATTCGCCTTTATCTTGCAGACAAATTACTCAGGGTCAGTGCTAAAGAACCCACGGAAATTGCTTCTTGGATCCTGGTCCTATCAGAATATACACCGAGCCCGGAGCGGCTGAATTCCGGGTCCTGGAACTGCTCTGGCCCAGGGCTAAAGAACCTGAGGCTTCTGCTGAATACTGTGGAGGTAAATGCCAACTGAGTCTTCATAGGCAGTGGCAACAGGATTGAGACGAGGCTTGTGAGGGCTGGTCAGAACTCACCCGTTGCTTTGGTCACCCGGCAAAGGGAATGAAATGCTGCCATTCACATGGGATACCAACATGGCAGTGATCTGATGTCATCACAAAGCAGCGGAGGAGATAACTTCATCGATACCAGCGGTGACAGAAACAGTTGGTCTCCTGGTAAAGAAAGTGAGTCACAAACATCCGAGTCTCTCTCATTTTGTCATCAAGCCAGAGGTGCAGAGCAGAGCCGCCGCATGTGCCCGAAGCAGGCCCAGCGACGCACCGGCGTGGTAGTCACGTCACCCCAATTGGAGTAGGGGCAGAGAGAGCCACTACCAATGCCTGCAAGGTAGGCAGATGTGCGACATACTGGCAGAACAGGCCCAGCGGCCGGTCAGCATGGTAGACAGATCACCTTAATTGGAGGAGCAGCACAGCCGCCGACCGCACCTGCAATGAAGACTTTTCCACTATACAAGAGCAATATGAATATATAGGGGGAAAATTTCAAAAACACAACAGTTTCACCAGCAGAAAGTAACGTGAGCAGTATGAAAAGAGAAGGAAAGAAAGGACCACAAGCAATGCAGGTCAACTCAACTTTAGAAAAAGTAATAGATGCAGCAGATGGAATGTCAGATAAAGAATTCAGGATATACATGCTTCAGATGATCTGTAATCTCAAGGAAGACATTAGACAGCAAAATCACACAACGAAAGATCACTTCAACAATGAATTATATAAAAAAATCTAAGTAGCAAAGATCAACTATACAGGGAGATAGAGGTTATAAAAAACAAACAAACAGAAATCCTAGAAATGCAGGAAGCAATGAACCATCTTAAAAACTCAATTGAGAATACTACCATCAGAGCAGAATACTTAGAAGACAGAACATCAGACAATGAAGACAAAGTATTTCAACTCAAAAAGAACATATACAACTCAGCAAGACTGTTAAGAAACCATGAGCAAAACTCCAAGAAATGTGGGATAACATAAAGAGACCAAACATAAGAGTCATTGGGATACAGGAAGGTATAGTGGTCCAAACCAAAGGAATGAGCAATCTATTAAATAAAATAATAGAGAAAACTTCCCAGACTTGAAGAATGAGACAAAATCCCAAATCCTAAAAGTCTACAGGATGCCAAACGTGCAAAATCATAAGAGATCCACACCTAGATACATTATAATGAAGATGCCCAACATACAGAATAAGGAGAGAATATTAAAAGCTACAAGAGAAAGGAAGCAGATTATATTTAGTGGTAAACCAACCAGGATAACAGCTGATCTTTCAACACAGACTCTGAAATCTAGAAGATCCTTTAATAACATATTTCAAACACTGAAAGAAAATGGGTTCCAACCAATAATCATGTATCCAGCGAAATTCAGCTTCAGATGGAAGATGAAATTAAAACCTTCCATGATAAGCAAACGTGAAAAGAATTTGCAGCTAGAAAACCATCTCTTCAAAACATCCTCGGCAAAACATTACAGGAAGAGGAAATGGAAAATAACAATGAAAACCAACAGTGGGAGGTAGGACATTATGGGGGGAAAATAATCAAAGAGGAAAACAAACCATGTTTAGTAACATAAATAAACAAATATGGCTGGAAGAGCATCCCATATCTCAATAATAACCAAAAATCTTAATGGCTTAAACTCACCAATCAAAAGACACAGGCTAGTAGAATTGATCACAAAACAAGAACCAACAAAATGCTGCCTACAGGAGACGCATTTGGTAGGAAAATAGATACCTAGACTGAAGGTGAAAGGTTGGAAATATCATATCACTCATATGAACTTCGGAAACAAGCAGGAGTGTCCATACTCATATCAAGTAAAATAGATTTCAAGCCAAAGTTAATCAAAAGGGATAAAGAGGGACACTACATACTACTCAAGGGAACCATATGCCAACAAGACATAACAATCATAAATATATATGCCCCAAACAATAGTTTAGCTTTGTGCATCAAACAATCTCTTCTCAATTTCAAGAGTCTAATAGACCACAATACAGTGGTCATGGGAGACTTGAACACACCACTCTCACCACTGACCAGATCTTCCAAACAAAAGTTGAATAAGGAAACTATAGAACTCAATAACACAATTAATAACCTAGACTTAATTGACATATATAGAATATACAACACAACATCAAGCAGTTACAGTTTTTTCTCAGCAGAACATGGATCTTTCTCAAAAATAGATCATATATTATGTCACAGGGCAACTCTTAGACAATATAAAGGAGTTTATCTGATCATAATGGAATGAAACTAAAAATCAACGATAAAAGAAGAAAGGAAAAATCATTCATCAATTGGAGAATGAACAATAGGTTACTGAATGATCAATGGGTTATAGAAGACACCAAGGAGGATATTAAAAAATTCTTAGAGATAAATGAAAACACAGACACAATATATCGGAATCTGGGACACATTGAAAGCAGTTCTAAGAGGAAAATTCATTGCTTGGAGTTCATTCCTCAAAAAAAGAAAAAAACAACAAATGAATGATCTCATACTTCATCTCAGAATCCTAGAAAAAGAAGAGCAAAACAACAGCAAAAGAAGTAGAAGGCAAGAAATAATTAAAATTAGAGCTGAAATTAATGAAATCGAAACAAAAGAAACAATTGAAAAAATTAACAAAACTAATAGTTGGTTTTTTGAAAATATAAATAAAATCAACAGATCCTTAGCCATGCTAACAAAGAGAAGAAGAGAGAGAACTCAAATTACTAACATATAGGATGAAAAAGGCAATATAACAAGAGACAGTTCAGAAATACAGAAGATAAACAGAATTTCTTTTGGATTATTATACTCCAATAAAATAGAATATAGTGAAGGCATTGATAAATTTGTTAAGTCATACGATCTGCCCAGATTGAGTCAGGAGGATATAGACAACCTAAATAGACCAATATCAATTGAGGAAATAGAAGAAACCATCAAAAGATTACCAACTAAGAAAAGCCCAGGACCAGATGGGTATAGAGCAGAGTTTTACAAAACCTTTAACGAGGAAAACAAAAAAAAAAAAAACAATACTTTTCAAGCTATTTCAGGAAAAATGCAAAATTCCTCAAAAAAATTCTGGCGAATCAGACACAAAAACATATCAAATAAAATGTGCACCATGATCGAGTAGGATTCATCCCTGGGATGCATGGCTGATACAATATACGGAAATCAATAAATGTTATTCATCACATCAATAGACTTAAAAATAAGAACCATATGATCATCTCGATAGATGCGGAAAAAGCATTCGACAAGTTACAGCATCGCTTTACGTTTAAAACTCTAGAAAATCTAGGGATAACAGAAACATACCTCAATATTGTAAAAGCAGTCTATGCTAAGCCTCAAGCTAGCATCATTTTGAATGGAGAAAAATTGAAGGCATTCCCTCTAATTCTGGAGCAAGACAGGGATGCCCTCTCTCACCCCTTCTGTTCAACATAGTTCTCGAAACACTGGCCAGAGCAATTAGACAGACTAAAGAAATTAAAGACATAAAAATAGGAGAAGAAGAAGTTAAATTATCGATATTTGCAGAAGACATGATTCTATACCTAGCAGACCCAAAAGGGTCTACAAAGAAACTATTAGAGCTAATAAATGAATTCAGCAAAGTGGCAGATTATTAAATCACCACGCATAAATCAAAGGCATTCCTGTATATCTGGGACAAATCCTCTTAAATGGAAATGAGGACAATCACTCCATTCACAATATCCTCAAAAAAATAAATACATACTTGGGAATCAACCTAACAAAAGAAGTGAAAGAAAAATACAATGAAAACTACAGAACCCTAAAGAGAGAAATAGAAGAAGATTTTAGAAGATGAAAAAATATACCCTGTTCATGGATAAGCAGAACTAACATCATCAAAATGACGATATTACCAAATGTTCACTATAGGTTTAATGCAATGCCAATCAAAATCCCAAGGGCATTTCTTGTAGAAATAGATAAAACAATTATGAAATTCAAATGGAAAAATAAAAGACCCAAATAGCAAAAACAATTCTAAGCAGGAACGGTGAATCAGGCAGTATACCGATACCAGACCTCAAAATATACTATAGATCAATATTAACAAAAAGAGCATGGTACTGTTACCAAAACAGGCGGGTGGACCAGTGGTACAGAATAGAGGACACAGAAACCAATCCATAAAACTACAGTTATATTATATTTGATAAAGGGGCTAAAAGCATGCAATGGAGGAAGGATAGCATCTTCAACAAATGGTGCTTGGAAAACTGGAATTCCATATGTAACAAAATTAAACTGAATCCCCTCCTCTCGCCATGCACAAGAGTTAACTCAAAATGGATCAAGGAGTTTTATATCAAATCAGAGACACGGCAAGTGGTAGAAGAAAACTTTTGCCACGATCTACATACTGTGGGGTCGGGCTCCAAATTTCTCAATAGGACACCCATAGCACAAGAGTTAATAACCAGAATCAACAAATGGGACTTACTCAAACTAAATAGATTTTTCTCAGCAAAAGAAACAATAAGAGAGGTAAATAGGGAGACTACATCCTTGGAACAAATCTTTGCTCCTCACACTTCAGATAGAGCCCTAATATCCAGAGTATACAAAGAATTCAAAAAAATTAAACAAGAAGAAAACAAATAACCCAATCAACAAATGGGCCAATGACCTGAACAGACACTTCTCAGAGGAGGACATACAATCAATCAATAAGTACATGAAAAAATGCTCACCATCTCTAGCAGTCAGAGAAAAGCAAAATAAACCCACCCTAAGATACCATCTCACTGCAGTAAAATCGGCAGCCATTATGAAGTCAAAGACAACCTGTGCTGGTGAGGATGTGGGGAAAAGGTTACGCCTGTACATTGCTGGTGGGACTGCAAATTGGTGTAGCCAATTTGGAAAGCAGTATGGAGATTACTTGAAAAGCTGGGAATGGAACCACCATTTGACCTATTCCCCTTCTCGGTCTATTCCCTAAAGACCTAAAAAGAGTATGCAACAAGTATACTGATAAACCGATGTTCATAGCAGCACAATTCACAATAGCAAGACTGTGGAACAAACCTAGATTCCCTTCAATAGATGAATGGATTAAAAATGTGGCATTTATATAGAATGGCTTGTGACTCACAAGGTGCAGCCAGCAGACCCTTATATGTAAAGGCAAATTGTTATATGGAGTGGTTTCAGGTACATGTTCAGAATCAGGTTGCTATGGACACGGGGGCAAACTATGAGGGATAGAAGAATGGATGGTGCATTCTCCTGGAGACCCTGACCATACACACGTGACAGAACACCCTCCAGCACTGTGTCCCTGTTGAACTCTTTGTATTTCGTGAAGCAAATACCAAACTCCCAGTTCAGCAGCAAGAGACACCAGGAAAAGTGGAGGATGACCAAATGGCTTCACAGTTCACACGGGGAGACACTTAGGTCCCAGTGTCCACAGTTTACTTAGGAAGAGAGAATTCAGCACTGCGGTCTCATGTTCATTGGAAAATAAGAAACCATGTCCTCCAGGTCACATAGATGCAGACCCACCTTTGATGGTCTCACTACAAAGGAAGCTAAAGCTCCTTACAACAAAGTATATTTCAAGTGCCCAACCTCAGAGGGACTTTCTCAAGAAGTCTTTAGGCCAGCAGAGCTCCATGTTTGTGGACGGTTTAACCTTTCCCTTACTTTTATAAACACCTTTACCACCTCCAATTTTTTGAACTACTGAGCATATACCATTCCACATATGAATTCACAGATTTTCAAACTCTTCTCCTCTAATTGTGTTTTACTAGGGTCGAAGGTAATGACAAGGCATTGTTCTGGATGAGAGTGGGAAGATTTTTGTGTAGCATATGTTTGCGTACACATTGGATTTATTTTCCTATTTTCCATTTGAAACACTGAATCTCTGACACTAACCCATACCCTACTAGACTTTGACGGTTAATCCTAATATGGTGAAGAAAAATAACCCAAAGAGAATAGAAATACAAGTAGTTCAGAGGAGGCATGGTGTATACTAGGTCTTGCCTTTTGCATGATAAAGGATAGGTGTTATAAAAATAGTCAATTTTTAATTGAAATAGTTCTACATGTGTTTTTAAAGGTAAAAAATATGTGACTTTCTGTCTCCTTTACTCTGTAGCCTATTCAGCACATGTATTTTAATACGCACATATAGAATCCTACCTGGTATCACACATAATTTCTTTTGAGGTGACTTACTTGGACGATAAAAATTGTAAGAAGAGATCATTCCTCCTAAACGCTGTTGGAACTGAAAATTAAACCTATGTCAGCTTCCTAGTAGAACAACATTATACATGAATCCATGTTAAGCAAAATAAATATTTGTTGATCTGTGGATTATATATATTTCATGATGAAATTCGATTGCCATATATATTGCTACTTTTTAATGTCTGTGCGTGTGTGTGTGTGTGTGCGTGTGTGTGTGTGTATACACACACACTCTCCAGGTTTTTTAAAATATGAAATATATGTGTATTATATACACTCCCTAAATTCATTCATGTTCATGTATATGGATTTATAATCAACTTTTTCGAAGATTATTCTCAGAAATATTCATCCACCTGGAACACATATTTGTTTCCCATTACTGAAATCTGACTTCAGTGAATGGTTCATACAAATCCTATCATTTCTCCATTAACTGACCCAGTTTAACATCAATGCAAGTAGATTCCTATGGGACATGATGTCTATTTTGAACTTCATTTCTATTCAACACTGGTACATTACTATTTCTTCACATTTAGCCCATCATAGCATATATATTTTATCCACAAATTCACAAATTTATAGGCATTTGGTTCACTTTCAATCCCTTCCTGCTTTAGAACACATGTATTCCTCCAGGTTTCTTGACTGGAATTTTTTGAGACTTCTTTCCAAACACATTATTTTCGATTTTCATAATCTTATTGAAGCAAATCTCACACACCCTTCATGATAAACCATAACCTAATATTACCTTTAGATGTATAACTGGTTGGAATGAATGATTGTATATCAATATTAGATTTCCTGTATAATTTCAGATATCAAGTCAATGAATTATTTAAAGTGGAACCAGTTATATTATTTATTCACAGTATGGTCTATTCATGCATTATCTCTATATTCACAGACACAGCATACACCTGTTTTTACCCCCAATACTAATTTATACATCTTCTCAATATTGCTTCTGGAAATGGTGGAAGAAATACTCATGTCACCTGATCTTCATATACATTTTATCACAGTAATATTCTGGACAAAAATGCAAAGGTCACACTTATGAATTTACAAAGCCTAAATGGAAAGTGAACATGGATTACTAAAAACATCCATGTCCAGGTTGCCTAATGCTCTCAAATCTCATTCTTTGGTGACTACATATTTGTTTCTTCCTAAGATTATATATTCAAACTCAATCCTGTTAAAAATGTCTAATCCTAACACTCACTTTGTACTTTGCCTAATTTCTTATTGTCTTCCTTGATATTTGCTTTCCTACATATTTTCCCTAGTTCATCATTGTGACTGACTCTTCACATGTGCTGACATTGACATTCACTCTCTAATTGCAACCCTGTTGCTAAAGAATTTTTTTTTTCCAAATTCTATACTCACACTTCTTCCGAAAACTACTGACCATCTTCCTAATCCTACCAACTATCCCTTTTGGAGTTGATGTTACCTTCTAAATTTAATCATCCAAGGTACAAAGTCTTATGCCATTGTATATTGATTTATCCATGAAATCTCTGCTGAAGGTAATTCAATGCTAAGTATCCCAATCAAGGGCGCAATTCTCTTCTGCACTTCAAATCTTACCTAGATTTCTGTTTTCATACATATATTTCACCTGTATGTTCTTATAAATATAGCAGATTCCCAATACCATTATTCATCCCTCAGAATGATTCCTAACCCAAATTGAACAAGTTATTAATCCTAACCATACACTGTTCCTCAATCTAACTTTACAGAAGAGCGGGACAGAGTTGGTCTTACAATACAGGAATATAGGGGATCTTCCACCTGCTGAGAACCTCAAAGGTCTATGCAGATATGATCCCTGGAGAAGATGTAGGCAGATATGAAGGACGAAACAAGGCCTGTGTGGAAAGCTGTTCCCGTGTGCCTATGGTTGATATACCATTCTAACTTGTGAAAGTGTCACAGGAAGTAGGGGTAGCCACCAGCACTGTGTCCCCGTTGAACTCCTTGTATTTCATGAAGCAAATACCAAACTCCCAGTGCAGCAGCAAGAAACACCACAAAAACGGAGGATGAACAAATGGCTTCACAGTCCACACGGGGAGACACTTAGCCCCCAGTGGCCACAGTTTACCTACAAAGAGGAAATTCAGTACTGCTGCCATATGTTCATTATAAAATAAGAAACCATGTCTTCCAGGTCACATAGTGATGGTCTCACTACAAAAGAAGCTATAGCTCTGGACAACAATATATATTTCAAGTGCCCAACCTCAGAGCCAGTTTCTCAATAAGTCTTTAGGCAGCAGAGCTCCATGTTTGGGTTATGTTTACAATATCCCTTACTTTAGGAAACTCGTCCACCACATCCAAGGTTGTGAAATCCTGAGCATTTCCCATTCCAGATTGGATTTATTTTCCAATTTTCCATTCTACAGTTACTGACCTAGTTTTACATGAAAGCAAGTAGATTCCTATGAAACATGATGTGTATTTTGAAGTTCATTTTTATTCAACACTGTTACATTACTATTTCTTCAGTTTATGCACATCATAGGATATATATTTCATCCACAAGTTAGGAAGTTTATAGGCATTTGTTTTACTTTCAATCACTTTCTGCTTCAGAACACATGTATTCCTCCATCTTTCTTGACTAGTCTTCTCATGAGACTTCTTTTTAAACACATTATTTTCTATTTCCCTAATCACTTTTTAAACAAAACTCACACACCCTTCATTATAAACCATAACTCTAAGATCACCATTAGATGCATAACTCTTTGGAATGAATGATTGTATATCAATATAAGATTTCCTATATATTTTCAGATACCAATTCAATCCATTATTTAAATGGAACCAGTTATATTTTTTCCCAGTATGATCTATTCATGCATTATCTCTATATTCATAGACACAGCGTACACCTCTTTGTACCACCAATACTAATTTATACATCTTCACAATATTGCTCCCGGAAATGGTGGAAGAAATACTCATTTCACCTGATCTACATATACATTTTATTACAGTAATATTCTGGACACCAAATGCAAAGGTCACACTTATTATTGTACCAAAACCTAAATGGAAAGTGAGCATGGATTACTAAAAACATCCATGTCCACATTGCCTAATGCTCTCAAATGTCAATCCTATTCGTGAGTACATGTGTTTCTTCTTAAGATTATATATTCAACCTGAACCATGTTGAAAATGTCTAATTCTATGACTTTATAGTTTGCCTGATTTTGTAATGTCTCTATTGATATCTGCTTTCCTACATATTTCCCAAGTTCATCATTGTGATTGACTCTTCACATGTGCTGACAAATACATTCACTCTCTAACCAAAACCCTATTGCTAAAGAATTTTTGTTCCAAATAATATACTCACTCTTCTTCCTAAACCTACCGACTATCTTCCTAATCCTACCGACTATCCCTGTTTGACTGGATGTTCTCTTCTACATTCAATCATCCAAGGTAGAAGATCCTATGCCATTGATTATAGATTTATCTTAGGCATCTGTGAAGAACGTAATTTAATGTTAATTATCCCAGTCAAGGTCCCAATGCCATTCTGGGCTTCGAATCTTACCTAGATTTCTGTTTTCATAATTATATTTCACCTCTATATTCTTTTAAATATTTTAGGTTCCAAATACCATCATTCATCCAGCAGAATGATTCCTAACCCAAATCAAACATGTTGTTAATCGTAACCATTCACTGTTCCATCAATCTAACTTCACAGAAGAGCAGAGATAGAGTTGGTCTTAAAATACAGGAATGTATGAGATCTTTCACCTGATGAAAACCTCAGAGGTTCATGCATAAATGATCCTGGAGAAGATGTAGGCAGCTATAAAGGACCTGAGAGAGCAAAAGTCATCTTCAATGGCAAACAACCTGGTCAGGATGAAGGGTTCTGTCTGAATCAGCCTCTCTCTTCTTAATGTAGAGAAAATGGACCAAACCCGGCCTGTGTGGGTAGCTGTTCCAGGCCGCCTATGGTTGATAAAGCATTCGAACTTGTGAAAGTGTCACAGAAAGTAGGGAGAGCGTCTATCTCATGGGACACTTGGAAGCAAGTCTTAGGACAATGTGTTTGCAAAGGCAGTGACCTCATTCAGTTCCTGAGGGAAGTAACCTCACCTCACTTCCTTGGTGGTTAAAATCTCTGAACTTGGGATTCATGAAGCCAGGCACCCATAGCCAGTCCCAGTCCCAGTCCCAATGGTCTCACTTCTTTGGATTTACCAAGGACAGAGACAGTCTTTCTTGGTAACTACTGATGTGAGGATGGCCAAATGCCAGGAAAGCTCTGAAGAGGGGCCTTTTCTGAGAAAGCAGGTAGTGGCTCACCTCTGGCACCTGACACCTTCACAGAGTTAGCCAAGGAGACCAGATCTGACACAGGTCAGGTCATTTCAGAAGAACATAGTATGGTCCACCAGTTAGAGGACACTCTGGATATTCACAGACCTACTTGGGTTAAGGAGGTGCCTTTGTGGGTGTGGGTGTGAGTTTGTTGTTTTCTCTCATGTTCTGAGAATAGGTAGGAAAAGTGGTTTGTTTGGATTGGAGTGGACTGTTTCTAGTAAGTCGTTTGACAAGGCGAGTGCTTCTATGTCTGTGTTTCCCACTCTGTCCATGATTGTAGACATTAGGAAAGAGAATGCATCAAGGATTTTTCTTGTCTAGTATAAAGATTCCCAGCATTCTTCCTGCCCGATTTATGAATGGACTGTGGCTCGCCGTATGCATGGGCAACACCTATTAACTTCCTAAGTTCCTGTTTTCTTCCTGAATTCCGGCCAATCTCAAGAATAGGCCCATGGTTTTGTATGCATGATATGTACCACCTCCCAGCTCTGTGACATGGCCATGTACTTGATAGCTGTAGGGAATGGGAACATCTTAGAAAACTCACATATCTATGTGACCAGTAAACTCTCAGTGGAGAAACCCTGCTTTGGTTCATTTGCATACTAATGGTTATGTTGCCCTGAATGTCAAGAAGGTCTTTGCCTCAGGCCACCCCTTTGTGAAGCCTGAAGAAAACTGTCTTCAAATGGAAATAAATGGGCATAACATGCGGCTCTTTGCTTAATTGCTTAGGAAAGGGATTTGACTGAATCAGCCTCTTGGCCCTGTGTGAGGTTGTGGCTTAGATTCTCAGCACATGATAGATCAAAAGATAAATTCCATGTGTGCAATCAAAACCAAAATGGCAAAAAATCAGTCATTGTGGATGAGTCTCTTGCCTTCCGCTGTTAGGTTCTTTACCTCCATCAAGTGAGAATAGGGATACTTTAGGTCAAATGAGTTCTTCAAAGCCCTGCAGCGGTTCTTGTGTTTTCTCAAGACTCCAAATCACAAAAAGAATCTATACCTGAGAGTCAGCAGGCCTCAAATTGGAGAAGGAGAGCAGTATTAATGGCAGGCCTATTTGATCACTGGTTCACAGGAAGGGTTTCCATGTCACCCTGACTTTAGGCAAATGAGGGGCAAGCGACATTATTTTGGACACTCTCTTGGAATGCATCCCGTATGGTAACCTCCAGCCAGAGGTTTTGATGAATGTCTATGTTTAAGAAGATGAGGACCATGTGGTGTATTTAGGTTTTAATTGTGGTCATTCATGTTGCGGTTGGAAGAGATGACTGGATCCACCTGGGCTTGAACTCTGGTGTCAATCCCTTAGAGACTGAGTTCTGGAACACATATTAAAGAAGAATTGCCATAAATTGTGTTGGGCTTTTAAGAGGCCACGCAAGAGAGTCACCCTTGGAAACTGAGATCTATGCCCACGGTGGCTTTCCACAGAGCACTGGGAATCTCAGACAGGATTTCACATGATTTTATTCTGAAAGACTTGGCAGCCATATTTGATAGTCAAAACACACATGGACCTAAATTGTAGACCTCAATGGGCCTGGCTTCATGTGACATTTTGGCCACTCTTTGGGAAGCCTTGCCTGTGAGAGTTCTCCAGAGCTTTCATTGAAATGAGCTTGCTCAACATTGAATGATTCCTGAATGAATTGAAACAAACCGTGCCTCCAACTTCATCCTTGAAAATTGGCTCGATAAATACCATGAAATTTTTGAAATTCCAATGACCAGGTGGCACTGAAGAACCTTAACCTTTGGATGTCCTGTTGCTGATAATGAGTGTACCAGACAGTGCCTTGATTAACTGGTTTTCATGAATATGGTGTAGAACAGAGATGCAAGTAATTTGGAGCCTGCAGAATAGTGGGCCTAGAGCAGAGGTGATTAAGTGTGTGATAAAACATCTGTGGTGGGGTCATGTGGATCTGCCATTGTCTTCCAAATGGCTTGTGACTGACATGGTGCAGCCAGCAGAACCTTGTATGTAAACGCATCTGGTTATATGGAGAGGTTTCAGGGCAATGTTCAGAATCAGGTTGCTATGGTCACGGAGGCAACCTATGTGGTATACAAGCCCTGTTGGTGCATTCTCCTGCAGACCCTGACCCACCACATGTGACAGAACTCCCTCCAGCACTTTGGTCAAGTTTAACTCCTGGTATTTTATTAAGCAAATACAAAACTCCGAGTGCAGCAGGAAACATTATAAAAAGTGGAGGATGATGAAATGGCTTCACAGTCCACATGGGGAGACACTTAGCCCCCAGTGGCCATAGTTTACCTACAAAGAGAGAATTCAGCACTGCTGCTTCATGTTCATTGGAAATTTATACGCCATGTCCTCTAGGTCACAGAGATGCATAAACAGTTTTGATGGTCTCACTAGAAAGGAAGCTAAAGCTCCTGAAAACAACATCTATTTCAACTGTCCATCCGAGAAGCAGTTTCTCCAGACGTCTTTAGGCTGGCAAATCTTCATGTTTGTGGAGTTTTTACATAGTCCCTTACTTTTGGAAACTCCTCTACCATCTCCAAGGTCGTGAAATCTGGAGCAGTTTTCATTTCAGGTATGAATTCAAAGATTTTCTAACTCTTTTCCTCTAATTGTGTCTTACTTGGGGTGAAGGTAATGTCAAGTTATTGTTCTGAATGAGAGTGGGAAAATTTTTGTGTAACACTAATTTGCATACACATTGATCCATTTTCCAATTTTCCATTCGAAATACTGAATCCCTGACAGTAACTCATATCCTACTATACTCTGACTACTAATCCTAATATGATGAAGAATAATGCAAAAACAGAATGAAAATACAAGCAGTTCAGAGGACGCATGGTGTACAGTTGGACTTCCCTTTTGCATGATTAAGGGTAGGTGTTATAAATCTACTCAATTTTTAATTGAAATAGTTCTCCATGTGTTTTTAAAGTTCACAAATATGTGAATTCCTGTCTCCCTTTCTCTGTAGCCTACTCAGCACATGTATTTTTATATGCACATATAGAATCCTACCTGGTATCACACGTACATTTTTATGAGTTGGCTAAATTGGCAGATACAAATTGTGAGAAGAGATCAGTACTCCTAAATGCTTTGGGAACTGAAAATTCAAACTATGTGTGAGCTTCCTAGTAGAACAATATTATACATAAATTCATGTTCAGTATAATAAATATTTTTACGTCTGTGGATGATGTATATTACATGATGAATTACGATTGGCATATATATTGATACTTTTTAATGTATATTTGTGTTTATTTAAATATATATATATATATATATATATATATATATATATATATATATATACACTCCAGATTTCTCAAAATATGAAATATATGTGTCTTATACAAACACCGTAAATTTATTCATGTTCATGTATGTGGATTTATAATCAACTTTGCGCAAGATTATTCTCAGAAATATTCATTCACCTGAAATACATATTTGTTTTGCAGTACTGAAAACTAACTTCAATCAATGGTGTTTACAAATCCTAATATTTCTACAGTAACTGACCCAGTTTAACATCAATGCAAGTAGATTCCTATAGGACATAATGTCTATATTGACGTTCATTTTAATCCAACACTGGTACATTACTATTTCTTCAGTTTTTGCACATTATAGGATATATATTTCATCCACAAGTTCACAAATTTATAGGAATTTGTTTCACTTTCAAACACTTCCTGCTTCAGAACACATGTATTCCTCCATGTTACTTGACTGGTCTTTTCATGAGACTTCTTTCCAAATACATTATTTTCGATTTCCATAATCAATTTCGAAGCTAAACTCACACACTCTTCATGATGAACCATAACATTAATTTTAACATTAGATGTATAACTGGTTGGATTGAATAATTGTATATCAATATAAGATTTCCTCTATATGTTCAAAATTCAATTCAATCCATTATTTAAAGTTGGAACCACTTATGTTTTTTATTCACAGTATTGTCTATTAATGCTTTATCTCTATATTCATAGATACAGTGTACTCCTCTTTGTCCCCCCAATACTAATTTATACGTCTTCAAAATATTGCTCCCAGACATGGTGGAAGAAATATTCATTTCACCTTATCTATATATAGATTTAATCACAGTAATATTCTGGACACAAAAAGCAAAGGTCCCACTCATTATTGGATCAAAGCCTAAATGCCAAGGGACCATGGATTACTAAAAACAACCATGTCCAGGTTGCCTAAAGCTCTCAAATGTAAATCCTATTGGTGACTACATATTTGTTTCTTCTTAAGATTATATATTCAACCTCAACCATCTTCAAAATGTCTAATCCTATAACTCACTTCATACTTTGCCTGATTTTGTAATATCTTTATTGATACCTGCTTTCCTACATATTTTCCCCAGTTCATCATTGTGACTGACACTTCACATATGCTGACATTTACATTCACTCTGTACCCGAAACCCTATTGCTAAAGAACTTTTGGTCCAAATCCTATACTCACTCTTCTTTCTAAACCTACTGAAAATCTTCCTAATGCTACTGACTATAGTTTTTTGACTAGATGTTCTCTTCGACAATCAATCATCCAAGGTATAAGGTCCTATGCCATTGTATATCAATTTATCTGAGACACATGTGCAGAACATAATTCAAACCTAAGTTTCCCACTCAAGGGCCCAAATCCCTTCTGGCTTCAAATCTTACCTAGGATTCTGTTTTCATACTTATATTTCAACTATATATTCTTGAAAATATCACAGGTTGCCAATACCATTATTCATCCGGCAGAAAGATTCATAACGCACATCGAACATGTTATTAACCCTAAACATACATTTTTCCCTCAATCTAACTTTCAGAAAAGGAGGGACAGAGTTGGTCTTACAATACAGGAATGTAGGGGATCTTCCACCTGCTAAGAACATCAAAGGTATATGCAGAAATGATCCCTGGAGAAGATGTAGGAAGCTATGAAGGACCTGTGAGAGCAAAAGACATCTTCCATGGCAAACAATCTGGTCAGGATGAAGGGATGTGTCGGAATCAGCCTCTACCTTCTTAATGTAGAGAAGATGGACCAAACCAGGCCTGTGTGGAGAGCTGTTCCCAGGTACCTATGGTTGGTATACCATTCTAACTGTGAAAGTGTGACAGGAAGTACGGACAGCCTCTATCTCATGGGACCCTTAGAAGTAACTGTTACGACAAAGTGGTTGCCAAGTCAGTGACCTCATTCAGTTCCTGAAAGAAGTGACCTCACCTCAGTTCCTTGGTGATGGAACTCTCTGAACGTTTGATCCAGGAAGACAGGCACCAAGAGCACCAAGGCACCCCAATCCCAGTGGTCTCACTTGTTTCGATTAACCAAGGACAGAGTCAGTCTTTCTTAGTACCTACTGATGTGACGATGGCCAAATGACAGGAAAGCTCTGAAGAGGGGCTTTTCCTGGGAAAGCAGGTAGTGGCTCACCCATGGCACCTAACAACTTCAAAGTGTTGGCCAAGGAGACCAGATCTGATACAGGACAGGCCATTTTGGGGGAACATAGTAGGGCCCACCATTCCGAGGACACTATGGATAGTCACAGACTTACTTGGGCAAAAGAGATGCCTTTGAGTGTGTGTGTGGGGGGGGTTGTGGTTTTGTCTCATGTTCTGAGAATAGATAGGAAAGGCTCTTTGTTTGGATTGGTGTGGACTGTTTCTAGTAAGTCGTTTGACAAGGTGAATGCTTCTATGTCTGTTTATCCCACTCTGTTCATGGTTGTAGACATTAGAAAAGAGAATGCATCAATGGATGTGTCCTGTCTAGTAGAAAGCTTCCAAGCATTCATCGTGCCCAATTTATAAATGGACTGCAGCTTGTTTTATCGAAGGGCAACACTTGCTCTCTTACTAAGTTCCTGTTTTCTTCCTGAATTCTGGAAAATCTCCAGAATAGCCTCATGGTTTTGTGTCCAAGATATGTACCACCTCCAAGCTCTGTGATATGGTGATGTACTGGATAGCTGAAGGGAATGGCGAGCATCTCAGAAAACCCAGATATCAGTGGGACCAGGAAAGTCTCAGTGGAGAAACCCTTCTTTGGGCCTTTTGCTTACCTATTGTTCTGTTGCCCTGAATTTCAGGAAGGTCTTTACCTCAGGACACCAATTTGTGAAGCCTGAAGAAAACAGTTTTCAAATGGAAATGAATGGGCATCACCTGTGGTTCTTTGCTTAATTGCTTTGGAAATGGATGTTTCTGAAACAGCCTCTTGGCCCTGTGTGAGGCTGTGGTTAGATTCTCAGCACCTTATACATCCCACGTGTTCATCAAAAACCAAAATGGCCAAAAGAGCAGTCCTTGTGGATGAAGTCTCTCGCCTTCCTCTCTTAGGTTCCTAACCTCTATCAAGTGAGAATAGGGTGCCTTTGGGTCAAATGCATTCTTCAAAGCCCTACAGAGGCTAGCCCATAGGTGATTCGGTTTTCAAATGATTTCAATTCACATGAAGAATCTAAACCCCACAGTCAGTAGTCCTCAAATTGGAGAAGCAGAGCAGTATTAATGGCAGGCCTATTTGATCAGTCCTGGTTCACAGGAAGGTGTTCAGGCCACCCCAATTTTAAGCAAATGAGGGGCAAGGGAGCTTATTTTGGACAATGTCTTGGGCTGTGCCCCTCATGGAAACCTCCAGCCAGAGGTTAAACTGAGTGTCTATATGGAAGAAGATGCTGGCCATGTGGAAGTGTTCTGGGTTTAATTGTGGTTATTAGTGTGGTTGTTGGAAAATATGACAGGCTCCACCTGGGCTTGAACTCTGGTGTGATTCCCCTTAGAGACTGAGTTCTGGAACTGATCTCAGAGAAGTATTGCCATGAGTTTTGTTGGGATTTTAGGAGGCCATGCATGAGAGTCACCCTTGGAAACTGAGATCTGTGGCCAGGATGTCTTTCCACAGAGCACAGGGAATCTCAGCCAGGATATCACATGATTTTATTCTGAAAGAATTAGCAGCCATAGTTGAGAGTCAAAACATGCATGGATTATACATTGTAGACCTCAATGGGCCTGGCTTCATGTGACCTTTTGGCAACTCTTTGGGAACCCTTGCCTGTGAAAGTCCTTGAGAGCTTTCATTGAAATGGGCTTCCTCACTATTTAATGGTTACTGAATTAAATGAAACCCTCAGTGCCTCCAACTTCATACTTGAAAAATGGGCTCGATAAATACCATGAAATTTTTGAAATTCCCATGACCAGGTGGCACTGGAAAACTATTGGAGAACCTGTTGCTGATCATGAGTGTACCAGACAGTGGCTTGATTGACTGGGTTTCACAAAAATGGTGTAGAACAGAGATGCCAGTAAGTTGGAGTCTGCTGAGTAGTGGGCCTACAGCATAAGTGGGTAGGTGTGAGATAAATCATCTGTGGTGGTTTCATGTGGATCAGCCATTGTCTTTCAAATGGCTTGTGACTGACATGGTGCAGCCAGCAGACCCTTATATGTAAAGGCATATTGTTATATGGATACGTTTTTGGGCAATGTTCAGAATCAGGTTGACATGGTCAGGGGGGCAAGCTATGTTGGACATAAGCCTGGTTGGTTCATTCTCCTACAGACCCTGTCCCACCACACGTGACAGAACTCTCTCCAGCACTGTGTCCCAGTTGAACTCCTTGTATTTCATGAAGCAAATACCAAACTCCCAGTGCAGCAGCAAGAAACACCACGAAAAGTAGAGTATGACCAAATTGCTTCACAGTTCACAAGAAGAGACACTGATGCCCTAGTTGCCACAGTTTACCTACAAAGTGAGAATTCAGCACTGCTGCCTCATTTTCATTGGAAAATAAGATACCATGTCCTCCAGGTCACATAGATGCTGACCCAGTTTTGATGCTCTCACTACATAGGAAGCTAAAGCTACTGACAACAACATACATTTCAAGTGTCCAAACTCAGAGGCAGTTTCTCAAGAAGTCTTTTGGCCTGCAGAGCTCCATGTTTGTGGAGTGTTTACCTTGTCTTTTACTTTTGGAAACTCCTCTACCACCTCCAAGGTGGTGAACTCCTGAGCATATTCCATTCCGCGTATGTACTCACAGATTTTCTAACTCTTCTCCTCAAATTGTGCATTTCTTCGGGCATGGGTAATATCAAGGGATTGTTCTTAATGTGAGTGGGAAGATTTTTGTGTAGCACATATTTGCAAACACATTGTGTTTACTTTCCTATATTTTATTCGAAATACTGAAACTCTGACACTAACCCATACCCTACTAGACTCTGACTACTAATCCTTATATGATGGAGAATAGTAACCCAAAATGAATACAAATACCAGCAGTTCAGAGAAGGCATGGTATGTAGTTGAACATCCCTTTTGCATTATATAGTGTAGGAGTTATAAATATAGCCAATGTTTATTGAAATAGTTCTCCATGTGTTTTTAAAATTAACAAATATGTGAATTCCTCTCTCCCTTTTTCTGTAGCCTATTAAGCACATGTATCTTTATTTGCACATTTAGAATCCTACCTGGAATCACATGTACATTCTTCTGAGGTGGCTGTCATGGCAGATAAAAATGGTGAGAAGAGATCACTCCTCCTAAACGCTGTTGGAACTAAAAATTCAACCTATGGGTGAGCTTCCTAGTTGAACAACATTATACATAAATCCATTTTCAGTAAAATGTATTTTTTTGGATATGTGGATGTTATATATTTCATGATGAATTTCGATTGGCATATATATTGATACTTTTTAATGTCTGTGTGTGTGTGTGTTTGTGTGTATATATATATATATATATATATATATATATATATATATATATACTCTCCAGATTTTTCAAAATATGAAATATATGTGTCTTATTATACACTTCCTAAAATAATTCATTTTCATGTATGAGGATTTATAATCAACTTTTCACAAGTTTATTCTCAGAAATATTCATCCACCTGAAATACAAATTTGTTTCCTAATACTGAAAACTAACTTCAATAAATGGTGCATACAAATCATAATATTTCGACATTGCAAGATGGCCGCGAATAGAGAGCATCACACCCAGTTTACCGCGCCACTGCGAAGGTGACTAACGACTTAGAACTAAAAAAAAAACTATCTTGTTAGGAACTTACAGCAAAATGGGGGTGCACCGAAACCTAGAGGAAGGATTTCTAGCACTATGGTTTGGTAATTGAGTCTCAAACATGAGCCAACTGTGCCACCCGAGATCCAGTCTGACTGATCCGCACAGCGCACCCAGTGGCTACAGATGGCGCGCAACCACCGAGATGCGACCAATAAGCAGGGAGAAACGTTGATGCACATTCTGTAGAATCCTGCCGGTAGAGCCCCCACTGAGGCCTTAGCTGAGTTCAGGATTTCAGACGGGGAAGGAAGCGGTACAGTTATAATTCCCACAACGGTAACTCCTCCAAGGAAACCAACGGCCACCATCTTGGAGAGCTGAAGTAACCACAGCTACTCTCCTACAGATTGCAACAATAAAACAGGTGTGTGTTATCAGCTCATCTCCCATACTTCGGGGAATTCGCATAAAATCTCTCATAGGCTTTCTGGGGGAGAGATTATCAGAGCGAGCCTGCATAAAGATGGGGGAAAACTAGAGGCACCAGACGTTCATCTCCCCCTCCCATCAGCGGTGAAATAAAACCTGTCTAGCCAGCGCTGGGGGAGGGGCAAGCAGAAAAAAAATCAAAACAATAGAGTGCTGGGGTTCCCAATAGCCAACTGTGCAACTAGAGATCCAGGGTGATTAAATCATGCAGCCAGGCCCGCTGTTACAGATGGCGGGGCACCACCGAGAATCGACCTGCAAGCAGGGAGAAATGTTGCTGCGGATTCTGTGGAATCCTGCCGGCTGAGCTCCCACTGATCCCCGGGCTGAGTTTGGGAATTAAGACAGAGAAAAAAGTGGTACAGTTCTATCTCCCACAAAAGAAACTACACCAAGGAAACCAGGGGCCACCATCTTTGAGAGCTGAAGTAACCACCGCCCCTCTCCAATAGATTGCAACAATAAAACAGGTGTGTGTTATTCAGCTCATCTCTCATACAGTGGGGAATTCGCATAAAATCTCTCCTAGGCTTTCCGGGGGAGGGATTATCAAAGAAAGCCTGCATAAAAATGCGAGAAAAACTAGAGACACCTGACTTTCAACTCCCCCTCCCATCAGTGGCAAAAACGAAACGTGTCTTGCCAGTGCTGGGAGAGGGGCAAGCAGAAAAAATCAAAACAATAGAGTGTCTGGGTTCCCAATAGACACCCTCAACACCCAACAAACGGCAGGCCCAGAGTACAGTTTGAACTGCCGAGAGGCATCACTCAGCGGAAATCTGGTCTAGAAAAAGAAACCAGGACTAGCAGGAGAAACCAAAGGACTAGAGGCCAGGCCCTTGTGACTAGGCGGCTGGAGACCGCAGGCCTGCAGGTGATATTCCACCCACTGCCTGCGTGACTGGGCGGCTGAGGAATGCCCGCCCTCCGGCAACCGACCGTGTGACTGGGTGGCTAGAGATTGCCAACCCACTGGCGAAAGCCCACCTGCCGCTCGCGTGACTGGGCGGCTGCAGACTGCCTGCCCGCTGGCAACTAACCGCACAATTGGGCGGCTAGAGACCGCCCACCCGCCAGTGACGTGGAGCTGAAACAAACCAGAGACAGTCAAGTCCCACCCCCCTATTCGGACACCTCGGGAAGGAGCCTGGGGCCCGCCAAAGCAGAGAGGTGACATCACTGGAGCTCGGCCTTCGGAATTACTTCCAAGCGGAATCCACTTTAGCAGGCATAGAGGCAGCAAGTCAAAGCAATAAAAGTATATTTTGAAAATGAATTAAACAAAGAAATTCAAATGGCAAACAACGAGCTTTACCAGGAGATAGAGATCTTAAAAAGAAATATCAAACTGTAATCCTAGAAATGCAGGAAACTATAAACCAAATAAAAAACTCAAACGAGAATATTACAAATAGACTAGATCAAGTAGAAGTCAGAACATCAGATAATGAAGACAAAGTTTATCAACTTGAAAAGAATACAGTCAACACAGAAAAGATGCTTTAATCTGACGAGCAATCTATTTAAGAAATATGGGATGTCATTAAAAAAAAACAAATTTGAGAGTCATGGTGATAGAAGAAGTCATAGAGATTCAAACCAAAGGAATGAACAACATATTAAATGAAATAATTCTAGAACACTTCCCAGAGATGAACGATGGATTTGATTGCCAAATCCTGAAAGCCTACAGGACCCCAAACATTCAAAACCAAAATAGACAAACTCCAAGACATATAATGATGAAGATAGCCAACATACAGAACAAGGAGAGAATATTAAAAGCTATAAGAGAAAGGACGCAGATTACATTCAGGGGTAAACCAATAAGGTTAATAACTGATTTTTCATCACATACCTTGAAAGTCAGAAGATCCTGGAACAATGTATTTCAAATGCTGAAAAATAATGAATTCCAACCAAGAATACTGTATACAGCAAAATTAAGCTTCAGATTTGACAATGAAATTAAAGTCTTTCACGATAAACAAAAGCTAAAACAATTTTCAGCCAGAAAACCAGCACTGCAAAGCATTTTGTGCAAAATACTACAAGAAGAGGAGTTGAAAAATAGTGCCCAATACTAACAGCGGGAAGTATCTCAGTAAAGTGGGAGGAAAGTAACCAAAAAAGTAAAAACTATCCAAACTAAAATATAATAAATTAATAAACATGAGTGGAAGTACAAATCATATTTCAATTGTAACCTTAAATGGTAATGGCCTAAACTCACCAATCAAGAGACATGTGCTAGAAACCTGGATCAAAAAAAAAAAATCCAATAATATTCTGCCTTCAGGAGACTCGTATGATAGGAAAAGACATACAGAGGCTGAAAGGTAAAAGGTTGGAAAAAATCACAACACTCACATGGCCCTCGGAAGCAAGAAGGATTTGCCATACTCATATGGAATAAAATCAACTTCAAACCTAAGTTAATCAAAAGGGATAAAGAATGACACTATATTCTGTTAAAAGGAATCATCCACCAACAAGAAAAAACAATTATCAATTTGTATGCACCAAGCAATGGAGGTAAAACGTTCATTAAACAAACTCTCCTCAAGTTCAAGAGTCAAATAGACTACAATACAATAATTATGGGTGACTTCAACACACCGCTCTCGCCATTAGACAGATCCTCTAGACTAAAACTGAATAAAGAAACTATAGAATTCAACGGCACAATCAATAACCTAGACTTAACCGACATATATAGAATATATCAACCATCAACAAGTGGGTACATGTTCTTCTCAGCAGCACATGGATCCTACTCAAAGATACACCATATATTATGCCATAGGGCAATTCTTAGTAAATATAAAGGCATGGAGATAATACCATGCACCATATCTGATCATAATGGAATAAAACTTGAAATCAATGATAAAAGAAGGAAGGAAAAATTCTACATCACATGGAAAATGAACAACATGCTACTGAATGATCAATGGGTTACAGAAGACATAAAGAAGGAGATAAAAAAAAGTTCTTTGAGACAAATGACAATACAGACACAACATACCAGAATCTATGGGACACAATGAAAGCAGTTTAAAGAGGGAAATTCATTTCTTAGAGTTCTTTCTTCAAAAAAAGAAAAAAACAACAAATAAATGAACTCAAACTACACCTCAAAAACCTAGAAAAGGAACATCAAAACAACAGCAAATGTAGTAGAAGACAAGAAATAATTAAATTTAGAGCTGAAATCAATGAAATTGAAACAAACAAACAAAAAAAAACATTGAAAAAATTGATAAAATGAAAAGTTGATTCTTTGAAAAAATAAATAAGATCGACAGGCCCATAGCCATGCTAATAAAGAGAAGAAGAGAGAGAATTGAAATTACTAACATATGGGATGAAAAAGGCAATATCACAACAGAAACTACAGAAATACAGAAGATAAGTTGAAAGTATTTTGAAACACTATATTCCAATAAAACAGAAGATTGTGAAGATATCGATAAATTTCTTAAATCATACGATCTGCCCAGGTTGAGTCAGGAAGACACACACAATTTAAACAGGCCAAAAACAAAGGAAGAAATAGAAGTAGCAATCAAAAACTACCAACCAAAAAAAGCCCTGGACCGGATGGGTAAACAGCGGATTTCTACTAAACTGTCAAAGAAGAAATAATACCAATATTTTTCAAGCTATTTCAAGAAATAGAAAAAGAAGGAGCTCATCCAAATTCATTCTATGAGGCCAACATCACCCTGATCCCGAAACCAGACAAAGACACTTTAAAGAAAGAATACTACAGACCAAAAACTCTAATGAACTTGGATGCAAAAATTCTCAATAAAATCCGGGTGAATCGAATACAAAAGCATATCAAAAAAATTGTACACCATCATCAAGTAGGATTCATCCCTGTGATGCAAGGATGGTTCAATATACGGAAATCAAAAAATGCCTTTCACCACATCAATAGACTTAAAGACAAGAACAATATGATCATCTCGATAGATGCAGAAAAAGCATTTGACAAAGTTCTGCATCGCTTTATGTTCAAAACACTATAAAAACTAGGGATAACAGGAACTTACCTCAACATTGTAAAAGCTATATATGCTAACCCTCAGGCTAGCATCATCCTAAATGGAGAAAAACTGAAGGCATTCCCTCTAAAATCTGAAACAAGACAGGGATCCCCTCCATCACCACTTCTATTCAATTTAGTTCTTGAAATACTAGGCAGAGCAATTAAACAGACAAATGAAATTAAAGGCATAAAAATTGGAAAAGAAGAATTTAAAGTATCGCTATTTGCAGATGACATGATAATATATTTAACAGACACAAAATGGTCTACAAAAAAATGGCTAGAGTTAATAAATGAATTCAGCAAAGTTGCAGGATATAAAATCAACACGCATAAATCAAAGGCATTCCTGTATAACAGCAACAAAACTTCTGAAATGGAAATGAGAAAAACCACTTTATTCACAATATCCTCAAATAAAATAAGATACTTGGGAATCAACCTAACAAAAGAGGTGAAATATTCATATATTGAAAACTACAGAACTCTAAAGAGAGAGATAGAAGAAGATCTCAGAAGATGGAAACATGTACCCTGTTCATGGATAGGCAGAACTAACATCATCAAAATGGCGATATTACCCAATGTTCTCTACAGGTTTACAGCAATGCCAATCAAAATCCCAATGGCATTTCTTGTAGAAATAAATAAATCAATCATGAAATTCATATGGAAAAACAAAAGACCAAGAATAGCAAAAGAAACTCTAAGCAGGAAGTGTGAATCTGGAGGTATAGCAATACCAGAGTTCAAACTGTACTACAAAGCAATAGTAACAAAAACAGCGTGGTACTGGTACCAAAAAAGGCAGGTGGACCAATGGTACAGAATAGAGGACACAGAAACCAATCCACAAAATTACAACTTTCTTATATTTAATAAAGGGGCTAAAAGCATGCAATGGAGGAAGAATAGCATCTTCAAAAAATGGTGCTGGGAAAATTGGAAATCCATATGCAACAAAATGAAACTGAATCCCTTTCTCTCGCCATGCACAAAATTTAACTCAAAATGGATCAAGGAGCTAGATATAAAATCAGAGACACTGCGTTTCATAGAAGAAAAAGTTGGCTACCGTCTACATACTGTGGGTTCGGGCTCCAAATTCCTTAATAGGACACCCATAGCCCAAGATTTATTAACAAGAATAAAAAAAATGATACTTACTTACACTAAAAAGTTTTTTTTTTCTCTGCAAGAGAAACAATAAGAGAGGTAAATAGAGAGCCTACATCCTGGAAACAAATTTTTACCCCTCACACTTCAGATAGAGCCCTAATATCCATAATAAACAAAAAATTCAGAAAGTTAAACAATAAGATAACAAATAACCTAAACAACAAATGGGCCAAGGACCTGAAAAGACACTTCAAAGAGGAGGACATACAATCAATCAACAAGTACATGAAAAAATGCTCACCATATCTAGCAGTCAGAGAAATGCAAATCAAACCCAACCTAAGATACCATCTCACTCCAGTATGACTGGCAGCCATTATGAAGTCAAACAACAACAAGTGTTGACGAGGATGTGGGGAAAAGGGGACACTTGTACACTGCTGGTGGGACTGCAAATTGGTGAGGCCAACATGGAAAGCAGTATGGAGATTCCTGGGAAAGCTAGGAATGGATCCACCATTTGAACCAGCTATCGCCCTTCTGGGACTATTCCCTGAGGATCTTACAAGAGTGTACTATAGGGATACTGCCACATCAATGATCATAGTGGCACAATTCACAATAGCTAGACTGTGGAACCAACCTAGATGCAATTCAATAGGTGAATGGATAAAAAAATGTGGCATTTATACATGATGGATTATTATGCAGCACTAAAAAATGACAAAATCATAGAATTTGCAGGGAAATGGATGGCATTAGAGCAGATTATGCTAAGAGACGCTAGCCAATCCTTAAAAAAACAAATGCCAAATGTCTATTTTGATAAAAAGAGAGCAACTAAGAATAGAACAGGAAGGAAGAACATGAGGAAAAGATTAATATTAAACAAACACGAGTGGGAGAAAGTGAGAGAGAAGGGAAAGCATATGGAAATGGTAGGAGACACTCAATGTTACACAAAATTACATATAAGAGGTTGTGAGGGGAAAGTCGGGGACAAGAGTGAGAAGTGAAGAACAGCAGATGAGGAAGAGTGGGAAGATGGGAGGGGAGGGGAGGGGGGATAGTAGAGGATAGTAAAGGTAGCAGAATACAACAGTCACTAATATGACATTATGTAAAAATGTGAATGTGTAACTGATGTGATTCTGCACTTCGTATTTGGGGAAAATTGGGAGTTCATAACCCATTTGAGTCAAATGTATGAAAGATGATATATCATGAGCTTTGTAATGTTTTGAACAACCAATAAAAATAAATAAACAAAGGTTAAAAATTGAGTGGGAAGAAATCAGCTAAAAAAGGTTTGAGATGCATTCATTTTGCTAAGCAGAAAGTTTGTTTTGTGTACTTGTAAATATCACAAATTTATTTTACCAGAAAACTGGCTTTTGAAAATGCACATAAATTGAGAATAAGGATAATCCACCTACCTTCATGAAAATTTCATATCATTTCCTATATTTTTCATATTTCATTTTTTTCGTGAATATTTTGTCATGGACCAGGTCTAGTCTTAGGCTATTCTTCCAGAATACTACCTCATCTGCCAAGTTCGTACAATGTGTTGGATTGTTGTTTTCATCTTTTATTTAACAGTTTCTAGCTGATAATGTGTATTCTTCCTTATCTTTATTTGGACATACATACCCAACTATATCTTTGCATTTTATGTTTTACTGGGGAAGAGACTCATCAAAAGCTCTTTATTAAATGTATCAACAATCAAACATTTAGAGCATGCAATTATTCTTACTTTTGCATGAAAATATCTTTGTACCATCTTTCTTATAAAGATGTAGAATTATTAACACTGTCCCTGCTGTAATAAGTAACTACTTACAAGAAGAATTAAACAATTGACTTTATATCAATTATGAATATGAAAATTAATAAAATAAGTATTTGGCAATAAATATGCAATTGATAGAAATTGAAATCACGAGAAAGCTGTTTAAAATGTCAGTGCATATGGTCCTTAAATAATAAATTGTTCAAAAAAATTTCTCTAATTCATAAGAGTTAATATGCCATATTACATCTTAATGTGATATAAAACCTTAAATGATAAGTATTGATAAATAAGAGTGATACCTGTTTACTTAAATATGTTTATTTAATTTTCACTGTAAGTTGTTAATTCTGGAAGACTTGATAATTAAGAAAGACTTGGTCTATATTATTTCTCACAGGCTAATCAAATTTTAAATATATATGTATATATATATAATATATATACATATATATAATATATATATATAATATATATATTATATAATATATATATTATATATAAATATATATGTATATATATATAATTTTAAATATATATGTATATATATAACATATGTAATACATATGCATGAATATAGATACATATGTATAATTAATGTATTGTAATATATCTATCAGGTGATTATACTAAATATATATGTATATATGTATATATATATATAATTTTAAATATATATGTGTATATATAACATATGTAATACATATGCATGAATATAGATACATATGTATAATTAATGTATTGTAATATATCTATCAGGTGATTATAATTTTTAAATTTTCTCAAGAAAAAAGAATGACTATAAAAAACATTCTTAAATGTAAATTTTATAGCATATTACTGTTTGTAATGACATGAGAGAAAAATACATATGGATGGAAAATGAAAAAGGAAGAGTGAGAAGGGGGAAAATGAGGAAGAAAGTGAGTAAAGAAGAGGGAGAGGAGTGTTTGATGATAAGATAAAAGTGGAGGGTCTGGGTGTGTGGCTCAGTGGTAACAGCACCACATATAAATAAATGAAATGAATATCTATCAACCACTGAAAAAAATTAAAAAAATAATAAAAAAGTAGAGATATTACCAAAATTCCAAGTTTTTATGAATGCTAAATAAAAAAAAATTCTTACATAGCCTTATGTAATTTCTAGACTCCCCAAAATAGTCATTTAATGTTAGATTATTAGTGGTATAACTAAAAATCCATTGGTCTTTCCTAGACATTCTGTGGCATGCTAGTGCTAAAATAAATTGTATTATGACACAAAAAAAATTCTTATATTTCTACAGTAACTGACCTAGTTTAACATCAATGCAAGAAGATTCCTATGGGATATAATTTTATTTTGATGTTCATTTTTATTCAACACTGGTACATTACTATTTCTCCAGTTTATGCACATCATAGGATGTATATTTCATCCACAATTTAGCAAATTTATACGCATTTGTTTTACTTTCAATCACTTCTTGCTTGAGAACACATGTATTCCTCCACGTTTCTGGACTGTTCTTTTCATGAGACTTTTTTCCAAACACATTGTTTTCGATTTCTATTATCATTTTTGAAGCAAAAATCACACACCCGTCATGATAAACCATAACCATAATGTTACCATTAGATGTAAAACTGGTGGGAATGAATGATTGTATATCAATATAAGATTTCTTGTATACTTTCAGATATCAATTCAATCCATTATTTAAAGTGGAACCAGTTATATTATTTATTCACAGTATGGTCTATTCATGCATTATCTCTATATTGATAGACACAGGGTACACCTCTGTGTATGCCCAATAATAATTTGTATATCTTCAAAATATTTCTCCCAGAAATGGTGGAAGAAATACTCATGTCAACTAATCTACATATACATTTTATCACAGTAATATTCTGGACACAAAATGCAAAGGTCAAACTTATGATTGTAGCAAAGCCTAAATGGAGAGTGAACATGGATTACTAAAAAAATCTATGTCTTGGATGCCTAATGCTCTCAAATGTCAATCCTATTGGTGAGTACATATTTGTTTCTTCCAAAGATTATATATTCAACTTCAACCATGTTGAAAATGTCTAATACTATCACTCACTTTATATTTTTCCTGATTTCCTAATGTCTCTATTGATATCTCTTTTTTCTACATATTTTCCCCAGTTCATCATAGTGACTGATTGTTCACATGTGCTGACATTTAAATTCACTCTTTATCCGAAACCCTACTGCTAAAGAACTTTTGGTCCAAATACTATACTCACTCTTTTTTCTAAACCTACCGACTATCTTCCTAATCCTACCGACTATCCCTTTTTGACTGGATGATCTCTTCGACAATCAATCATCCAAGGTACAAGGTCCTATGCCATTGTATATTGATTTATCTGAGACATCTGTGCAGAACATAATTCAAAGCTAAGTATCCCAATCAAGGGTCCAATGCCTTTCTGGTCTTCAAATCTTACCTAGATTTCTGTTTTCATAATTATATTTCACCTGTATATTCTTATAAATATTGCAGGTTCCCAATACCACTATTCATCCAGCAGAATGATTCCTAACACAAAAAGAACATGTTATTAATCCTAACTATACAGTGTTCCCTCAATCCAACTTTACAGAAGAGCAGGGACAGAGTTGGTCTTACAATACAGGGATGTAGGGGATCTTCCACCTGTTGACAACCTCAAAGTTCTATGCAGATATGATCCCTGGAGAAGATGTAGGCAGCTATGAAAGACCTGAGCAAGCAAAAGTCATCTTCCATGGCAAACAACCCGGTCAGGTTAAAAGCATGTGTCTGAATCATCCTCTCTCTTCTTAATGTAGGGAAGAATGACCAAACTAGGCCTGTGTGGAGAGCTGTTCCCAGGTGCTTTGGTTTCTATATCATTCGAACTTGTGAAAGTGTCACAGGAAGTAGGGGAATCCTCCATATTATGAGACCCTAGGAAGCAAATGTTAGGACAAAGTGTTTGTAAAGACAGTGACTTCATTCAGTTCCTGAAGGAAGTGACTCACCTCACATCCTTGTTGATGGAACTCTCCGAATTTGGGTTCCAGGAAGCCAGGCATCCAGACCCAGTCCAAGCCCCAGTCACAGTGGTCTCACTTGTTTGGATTTACTAAGGACAGTGTCAGTCTTTTGTGGTACCTAGTGATGTGAGCATGGCCAAATGCTAGGAAAGTTCTGAAGAGGGTCCCTTCCAGAGAAAAAAGGTAGAGGCGCACTGCTGGCTCCTGACAACTTCACAGAGTTGACCAAGGAGACCAGATCTGAGACAGGGCAGGCCATTTCTGGGGAACATAGTATGGCCCTCCAGTGAGAGGACACTCTGGATAGTTCCAGACGTACTTGGGGGAAGGAGGTGCCTTTGTGGGTGTTTGAGTGGGTTTGTGTTTTTTTCTCATGTTCTGAGAATAGTTAGGAAAGGGGGTTTGTTTGGTTTGGAGTGGACTGTTTCTAGATAGTCCTTTGACAAGGTGAGTGTTTCTATGTCTTTGTATCCAACTGTGTCCATGGTTGTAGACTTTAGAAAAGAGAATGCCTCAATGGGTGTGTCCTGTCAAGGAGAAAACTTCCAAGAATTCATCCTGCCCAATTTATAAATGGACTGTGGCTTGCCTTATCAATGGGCAACACCTACTATTTTCTTACGTTCCTGTATTCTTCCTAAATTCTGGCCACTCTCCAGAATAGGCTCATGGTTTTGTGTACAAGATATGTACCACTTCCAAGCTCTGTGACATTGCCATGTACTGGATAACTGAAGGGAATGGCAAGCATCTCAGAAAACTCTGATATCAGTGTGACCAGTAAAGTCTCAGTGGAGAAACCCTGCTTTGGGCCTTTTGATTACCTATTGTTATGTTGCCCTGAATATCAGTAACGTCTTTTCCTCAAGCTACTCCTTTGTGAAGCCTGAAGAAAACAGTTTTCACATGGAAATGAATGGGCATTCCCTTTGTGTTTTACAATAAAACCTTCACAGATTTGGCTCTCATTAACTTAAAATACATTATATTGTATCTCAGTGTAAAAAGTAACATGGAACTGTACATATCTTATTGATAACAAGTCCAATTATAGAACACAAATAATATACATAAATTTCCAACATGTTTTTCTTTTAAGCCGAGAATTACCATACAACCTTAGAACACCAGCTTTATACAATGCTCTTTTGAAGCTTCTACCTTACAGACTTGTATACCTGGAAGATATGAACGCATTAACACCACAATTACATTGATGTTTTTGTATTAACCAAGTTTAGCTTTTTAAAGAAATAACATGGCACAATTTTATAAAAACAGTACTTGTTTAACCAGCTGTTTAATTTTTTAAGATTACTTTCTCAAACTTACACATATAACGAACTTACACAAACCTTTCTTTATTATTTACTTAAACCATTTTAATTATTTAATCAAATAGACTCTCTCATCCACACATTTTCCCTCTATTAAATCTATATCTAGAACCTTTTAGTTTCTCTTTTCCATCTGTGAACCTCTTTCTGTTCACATTTTGAAACAATACTTGTAAATTTCTGAATTCATGCACACTATTTTATAGACATTAACATTTTATTAGGGCCTTTTTGAACACCTAGAAAACTTATAGGTCTAATTTTAAAGACATTTTTAATTTTATCTGTTTACCCAATTTGAATTGAACCATTTGAACCACGTGAATCAAAGATATTTTGATCCATTTTTTAATTTTCCATAAGTGCTCCTCATCTGTCAATTGTCATGTCACTGCATGATATATGGACATACATACATATAGACATACCGACATACATGTAACACAAGTGTAACACATAACACAATAGTGAAGGCCTTGTAGCTTTTTAAGGTGAAATCTCCATTGCAATGTTTAAAAACTCCACAGTTGTGCAAAAATAGAACTGATCACAAAAGATTAACCCGTCTGCAGAATCAAGATCATGAGCTCAAAAAAAAAAAAAAAAAATTACAGAATCTAAGAAAAAGCAAGAGTCCCAAAAAAGATGACTGGCCAGTAATTAGTAAATACCATATAATGTACTTTTTGGTTGGGTCTAGTTTGAGTTCAGGTAAAAAGACACTTTTCCTCTTTTTTGTCTGTCTCCCGCTGAGTGCTGCAGGCTTCCTTTATTTGCATATCATCTTAAGTTCCTGGCTGAGGTCTGGAAAAAAGAAAGACTGGAATTCTGAGCAGAAACTTCATGCCTAAAGCATTTTAGCTATAAGTCATAATTTCCAGGATAGAATGTTGAAAATTATGATGCAAGTTTAAGATGTAATTCTCAAAATTTTATATCTTTAGATTTTTCTACACTAGAAAATCTTGCTCACACAAAACTGAAAATATGATCATTTTTTGATAAAATAGAAGCCACCATCAGAAGTTTCTATAGTTTCATTAAGCCACTTTCTTTGTTATAAAGTTTCTAAAGTAGTATTAAGTTACATTAAATTGGCTGAAAAATTTTTAAAAACAACCACAGACTACCATGTGTATTCGAAATTAAGCTTTAAAAATTTCCAAACTATTGCCAATTAATGTCATTTCACTAAGCCAGACCAACGTTTTAATTTAGCACGTTTTTTAAAAAATCTTCCACACTGACGGGAACAGATACCATATCATAATTTATTATCTTTGCCCAAGATAATGCACTGGTATATCTAGTGAAATTTTCTCTGGCTACCGAGTTCAAAATGAAATCTCTATAATTTTTTCATCCTAAGTATTTACGTTTTCTAGCATGAACTATCTGAAATTAAACTAAACAATTGTTTAAACCCAACTTTTAACTGTAAGTTAGTGCAATGCTTTAGAAACACATTTAGAAACCAGATTGTTACAATAAAAAAAAATCATTCTTAGATGCACATTCAGCTAAGATCATCCCCATAAAACAATATGTAATATCAACATATTACTGCATTCATTGTCCATTTTGTTAAGTAAACAGAGGTGGAGTAATCTCTAAAGTGCAGGTAAGGAATAAGGGAGTTCCCCACAGCAAAATGGCTCTGGCAGCTGCTGGGAGTCCCTTAGCCTCACCTTTTACTTACAGTATTAGTTCCTCTGGTTTTGTTTGACCCTAGGCAAAAAGCATTTTCTATATCTCCCAACTTTTCAGTAGTCAGCTCCCAAAAAGTTCATCCTCTGCTTGCAGATGTTTTGAGTACTAGGCTTCCCAAGAGGGCAGAGTGGGGACTTTTTTAAAGTCCAAACTGGGGTGTCAAAATTTATGACTGAAGGTTTGGTTCCCATCCCCAAAGCCAATTAATGACAATTTATTAATGAGGACAGGGTTTTGAGAAAAGTTTAAGCGAGATAAAAAAGTTTATAGACCCCAGGAAATTCCCTCTGCAGTGAGCGTGCTCAAGCCAACTACGGGAAGAAAAGAAAACACTGCTTCCCTAATCTTGCTTACCAAAGGGGAATAAAGTTTATCAAAGTTCTTTAAAACACAGCTAAGAGAGGTGTAAAAGGTGAGAACAGAAAATCTGGCGGTTCTATTGGCTATTGATCCCTCACAGGAGAAGCATTTGATTAAAATTTAGCTAAAGTTACTTCCACACATCTAAGGCAGGTTGGAACTCAAGACTCTGCATCGGTCCAAACAATGCCATCACATTTAACAGATACACAGACAAAAAGACACAAAAAGACCATCATGCAGCTCCCGTTTGTTCACAACCCCAAGATCTACAATCTTGTGACTCAGGGAGAATGGAGGGAAGAGGGGGAGGAGCAGAAGATTTGAGTGATTTGATTGTGGACAAAGGGGTCAGAGTGGAGGCGGGGACAAGGAAAGGCTTCAGGGACAGAGGCATGGAATGGCTTTGTCCCATAATGAGAGTTACTCAAACAAAGACAAGGACAACACAAACGTGACACAAACACGGACACACAGTTAACGTTTAACACGAGTTCATAAGTAAAGATTAGAACCTAGTAACTGGCAAAACCTTATGGGTAAGACCACTAAGACAGACAGTGAATTCAACCTGAGAGAAAAAAGTAGCCGGCAAGACCTGACGGGTTGGCAGCAGAGTAGGCTAATGAGGGGACATCCGTCCTTCCCGAATCCTCCAAGGCATCCCTTGCAAGGAGGTGGCCTGTGGCTTCAGGACACGTCTGTCCACCACCACCAGGGGGAACTTACGCTCACTGCTGGTAGCCACTCTGTCAACCCAAACCGAAAACCAAAAATCCAAACCTGAACAAAAAGCTCTGAGCGATCGCAAGGAAAAAAGGAAAGAGGCGCCTTACTTTCCCCCAGAGGGGTCCGTTGGAGTCTTCTTGTTTGGCGCTGCGCGATTCCCGGCCAACGCACCAAATGTAACTGTCCGGCGAACACCGGAGGATGAGACCACCAAGAGACCACGCACGGCTCATGCAACAGCAAATGGGGTTTATTGAGGATCCAATCCAGCATGCTGGGGCTCCGGGCTCACTCAAGAAGGGAGAGCAGCCCAAAGCCCTGAGCATAGGTTGAGCAGTGCTTAAGTACACTTTTTGGGGAGGGCGGGACTTTACATACATCACAGTCTCCTTTAACAAATCATCATACACCACGGGAAAATCAAACAACAATTCCTAAATATGATTAGTTCATTCCTTGGCGGCAACAGGTCCGGCGGGGGGGATAGGTCAGTTCTAAAGTGGGGTACACATTGAAACTGATTGGTTTAGGCCCTGCGATGCCTACGTGCAAGGCCACACAGGGTCCTAGGTTATTAAACAACCAGTCAGTCAGGGGGAATATTTACTGGGCAGTCTGGGAATTGTCCTACAAGCTACAGGAATTTCAGTTTTTGTGTGTAGCATAGGAACTTAACAATACATGGTCCTTTACATTTTAACTCAGGCCTTGCAGCTTAGAAATTTTACAACACCCGGTCTTTTACACTTTAACTTTTACACTTTAATTTCAATTTCTTTTACCCTTACATTCCCACTCCTTTTTCTGACTACTTTTAGTCATAAAAATAATGAATCACAATTATTGAAGGGTTACACATTTCATGAGTTGTTTTGTGTTCTCTGGAATCGTTTTCTGCATGGCCTCCATTTTAACTTTTACTCGGTATTAGACCCTGATTTATCTAACTACACTAACTACCTAACTTTAAATCTGGCTTCATTACCCCCTCTAATTTGGGAACTCCTTACTGCTGTAAGGAAGGGGCGCGAAGAGGATCTTTCTGGCTTCTTTAGGCTGAAAAGGGACGGTGTGGGGCAAGCAGTTTGGAGTCCCCCTTTAAAATCAGGTTTATCGAGTGGTCCATGATAAAAAGTGTGATTGAGAAGTAATAGGCTGAGTGATGGGTGGTCTATAAGAGAAACAAGAATTCATTAGTTTGCGAATCCAATTGATTCAGCAATAAATGCCATAGCACAGGAATATGCCAGTGAGTATGATGGCAAAGACAAAGACTATCAATGTTTTTTTATCAGGAAGTACCAAGAACCAGGTGCTAAGATATTCGTCCCATGACAATGTTGCTAAGGACATGGCTTCTACTTGAGCATGTAAATCTTTAATGATATTTGTCACCTTGCCATTAATGTCAGGAATGTAAACACAACAATTAACGTTTAGGTTTACAGATGTTCTTTCCCTTAAGATGTAGTCTAATAATTTAATGCCATATGATCTTGTAAATTTTTTTTACTAGTATGACCTGTGTCTAATAGAGAAACGTTTAATTCTGTTACTTAGGGCTGGATAACCATATTAGCAAACACAAAGCCTACCTGTGTAGGTTAGGAATATCTGTAGGCCTTAAACTAAAAACTACTCAGGCAGTTCCTTTTAATAGTTATCAGGCATTCCTGTATGAGAATCTCTTTTGTAGCCTCCAGTTTACTTATTTATGGAAATTACATTTAACTATTATTATCATTTAAAAGACCCAGGAACAGCTGTGCTTTGGCTTTCACTGACTTTGCTAAGTGTTTAAGATGAAGCAAGTCAAACTGACTTTTTTTTCTATCTATTGTTAACAGTCAGCTGAGTTTCCCTGGGAGACCTCGGGGAATATACAGCACTTTCTCAGTTCTGCTAGTGTTATTTGCATTAGGATGGGTCCAGGCCTTGCCTGACCATGTAGCTTCCCTCAGAAGCATCAGGGATGTCTCCCTTTTCTTATGACCCTCCTCTTCATAGCAAATGCACTAATTGGCTTTCTGTCCTCCAGTGGTCTCATTAATCTCCCTGTTCGGGAGGTTATGTGGCCTAGAGTTTCAAAGCTCTTTGGAGAAGTCCCCTATTCCCTGATTCAGACTGACTCAGAGGGCAAGAGCCAAATATTGGTTTTCTTGGCCTTTTTAATATAACTTTAATTTTAAAAACTTAAACTTAAACTTCCAGCAAGTAAGTTAACAGCCTTATGCTAAGAGCACTGGGCTTTAATGTCTATCTCTCTATCCTGTAGGTGATAACTCCTTATCTTAAGTTTACCCAGGTTGTAAGTTCTTAAAGCAGTACCTCTTTAAAACATTAACAGGCGATCCTTAGACCATCTATAAGCACACTACAAACAAAATTAACTAGGGTAAAGACATATTTACTTAAAATAAGAGCTACCTTGAATTCTGGCTAGGATATACATCATAATCCCCTGTTTGAGATTCTATTTGGACACAATTTTAAATGTACTGAAATCTGGCCTACTTCTTTCATAGTCTCTTTCACAGGAGGTGGGATATAGAGCCTTATCTCAAGTAAGGCGGGGCTCTTCATAAATCTTAAATACTATAGTTATGAAGCTGATCTTTGGTTTTTAGACATCATTTTACAAAGCCTATATAAATTGTTGATCAAGTTTACATGGATATTAACAAACACAACATAATATCACATCTAAAACATGAATTAGAGAAAGGCTGAAAGTTTTAACATTTTGTAGAAAAGTAGCAAAGTGTTTTTGTGTTTTAAAATAAAACCTTCACACATATTAGGCTCTCATTAACTTAAAAATACATTTAAATTGTATCTAAGTGTAAAAAGTAACATGTAACTGTACATATCTTTTTGATAACAAGTCGAATAAGACAACACAAATGATACACATAAATCTCCAACATGTTTTTCTTTTAAGCCTAGAATTACCATACAACCTTAGAACACCAGCTTGATCCAATGCTCTTTTGAAGCTTCTACCTTACAGACTTGTATACCTGGAAGATATAAACACATTAACACCACAATTACATTGATGTTTTTGTATTAACCAAGTTTAGCTTTTTAAAGAAATAACGTGGCACAATATTATAAAAACAGTACTTGTTTAACCAGCTGTTTAATTTTTTAAGATTACTTGCTCAAAACATACACATATAACCAACTTACATGAACCTTTTTATTAGTTACTTAAAGCCTTTTAATTACTTAATCATATAGACTCTCTTATTGAGAAACACATTTTCCCTCTATTAAATCTATATCTAGAACCTTTTAGTTTCTCTTTTCCATCTGTGAACCTCTTTCTGTACACATTTTGAAACAATACTTGTAAATTTCTGAACTTAAGCAGATTATTTTATAGATATCAACATTATATTAGGGCCTTTTTTAACACCTAGAAAACTTATAGGCCTAATTTTAATTAATTATTTTTTAATTAATTATTTTAAATTTTAATTAATTTTTAATTAATTATTTTAATTAATTATTTAATTAATTTCATTATTTTTAATTAATTATTTGATTAATAATTATTTTTATCTGTTTACCCAATGTGAATTGAACCATTTGAATCACGTGAATCCAAGATATTTATATCCATTTTTAAATATTTTGTGAGTGCTCCTCATCTGTCAATTGTCATATCACTGCATGATATATGGACATACACACATACAGACATACCGACATACAACACGTAACACAAGTGAAACACATAACACAATAGTGAAGGCCTTGTAGCTTTTTCAGGTGAAATCTCCATTGCAATGTTTAAAAACTCCACAGTTGATCAAAAATAGAACTGATCAGAAAATATTAACCCATCTGCAGGATCAAGATCATGAGCTCAAAAAAAAAAATACAGAATCTAAGAAAAAGCAAGAGTCCCAAAAAAGATGACTGGCCAGTAATTAGTAAATACCATATAATGTACTTTTTGTTTGGGTCTAGTTTGAGTTCAGGTAAAAAGACACTTTTACTCCTTTTTATCTGTCTCCTGCTGAGTGCTGCAGGCTTCTTTTATTTGCATATCAACTTAAGTCCTGGCTGAGGACTTGAAAACTGTAAAGGCTGGAGTTCTGAGCAGAAACCTCATGCCTAAGGCATTTTAGCTATAAGTCATAATTTCCAGGTTTGAATGTTGAAAATTATGATGCAAGTTTAAGATGTAATTCTCAAAATTTTATATCTTTACATTTTTCTACACTAGAAAATCTTGCTCACACAAAACTGACAATATGATCATTTTTTGATAATATTAAAGCCACCATCAGAACAAGTTTCTCTAGGATCATTAAGCCACTTTCTTTGTTCTGAAGTTTCTAAAGTAGTAGTAAGTTACATTAAATTTCTTGAAAAAAATTTAAAAACAACCACAGACTACCATGTGTATCCGAAATTAAGCTTTAAAAATTTCCAAGACTGTTGCTAATTAATGTCATTTCACTAAGCTAGACCAACGTTTTAATTTAGCACCTTTTTAAAAAAATCTTACACATTGAAGGGAACAGATATCATATCATTATTTATTATCTTTGCCCAAGTTAATGCACTGGTATATCTAGTGAAATTTTCTCAGGCTACATGGTTCAAAATTAAAACTCTTTTATTATTTTTTTTATCCTAAGTATTTAAGTTTCCTAGCATGAACTACCTGAAATCAAGCTAAACAATTGTTCAAACCCAACTTTTAACTGTTAGATAGTGCAATGCTTTAGAAACCAATTTAGATACCAGATTGTTACAATAAAATTCATTTTTAGATACACATTCAGCCAAGATCATCCCCAAGAAACAATCTATAATATCAACATATTAATGCATTCATTGTCCCTTTTGTTAAGTAAACAGAGGTGGAGTAATACTTAAAGTCCAGGTAAGGAATAAGGGAGTTCCCCACAGCAAAATGGCTCTGGCAGCTGCTGGGAGTCCTTTAGCCTCACAATTTACTTACAGGATTTGTTCCTCTGGTGGTTTGACCCCAGGCACCAGGCATATTCTATATCTCCCAACTTTTCAGTAGTCAGCTCCCAAAAAGTTCATACTCTGCTTGCAGTTGTTTTGAGTGCTAGGCTTCCCCAAGAGGGCAGAGTGAGGTTCATTGAAAGTCCTCTCTGGGGTGTCAAAATTTATCACTGCAGGTTTGGTTCCCATCCCCAAAGCCAATTAAGGACAATTTAATAATGAGGACAGGGTTTTGAGAAAAGTTTAAGCGAGATATCAAAGTTCTTAGACCCCAGGCATTTCCCTCTACAGTGGTCAGGCTCAAGCCAACTATGGGAAGAAAAGAAAACACTGCTTCCCTAATCTCGCTTAACAAAGGGGAGTAAATTTTATCAAAGTTCTTTAAAACACAGCTAAGAGAGGTGTAAAATTGAGAACTGAAAAGCTGGTGGTTCAATTGACTTTTGATCCCTCACAGGAGAAGCATTAGGTTAAAATTTAGCTAAAGTTACTTCCACACATCTAAGGCAGGATTGAACTTGGGACTCTGCATCGGTCCAAACAATGCCATCAAATTTAACAGAAACACAGACAAAAAGACACAAAAAGACCATCATGCAGCTCCCGTTTGTTCACAACCCCAAGATCTACAATCTTGTGACTCGGGAAGAATTGAGGGAAGAGAGGGAGGAGCAGAAGGTTTGAGTTATAGGATTGTGGGCAAAGGGGTCAGATTGGAGGCAGGGACCAGGAAAGGCTTCAGGGACAGAGGCATGGAATGGCTTTGTCCCATAATGAGAGTTACTCAAACAGAGACAAGGACAACACAAACGTGACACAAACACGGACACACAGTTAACGTTTAACACGAGTTCAGAAGTAAAGATTTGAACCTAGTAACTGGCAAAACCTGATGGGTTAGACCACAAAGACAGACAGTGAATTCAACCTGAGAGAAAAAGTAGCCAGCAAGACCTGATGGGTTGGCAACAGAGTCACTTAATGAGGGCTCATCCATCCCTCCTCACCTAATGAGGGCACTTCCGTACCTCCTCACCTAATGAGAGCACATCTGTCTCTCCCCGAGTCCTTCAAGGTGTCCCTTGCAAGAACGTGGCCTGTGGTTTTAGGACACGTTTGTCCACCACAGCCAGGGGGAACTTACGCGCTCTGCTGGCAGCCACTCTGCCAACCCAAACCAAAAACCGAGAAACCAAACCTGAACTAAAAGGTCTGAGTGATCACAAGGAAAAATGGAAAGAGTCGCCTTACTTACCCCCAGAGGGGTCCGTTGGAGTCTCCTTGTTCGGTGCTGCATGATTCCCGGCCAACTCACCAAAATTAAGGGTCCAGCGAATGGCGGAGGAAGAGACCACCAAGAGACCGCAGATCATGCAACAGCAAAAGGCGTTAATTGAGTTCCAATCCAGCATGCTGGGGCTCCGTGCTCACTCCAGAAGAAAGAGCAGCCCAGAGCCAAAAGTAGGGGTTGAGCAGTGCTTAAGTACCCTTTTTGGGAAGGGCGGGACTTTACGTACATCACAGTCTCCTTTAACAAATCATCATTCACCACGGGAAAATCAAACAACAATTCCTAAACATGATTAGCTCATTAATTGACGGGAACAGGTCGGGCAGGAGTGATAGGTCAATTCTAAAGCGGGGTACACATTGAAACTGATTGGTTTAGGCCCTGTGATGCCTATGTGCCAGGCCACAAAGGCTCCTAGGTTATTAAACATTCAGGCAGTCAGGGGAAAATTTACTGGGCAGTCCGGGAATTGTCCTACAAGCTACAGGAATTTCAGATTTTGTGTGTAGCATAGGAACTTAACAATACCTGGTCCTTTACATTTTAACCCATGACTTACAGCTTAGAAACTTTACAACACCCGGTCTTTTAAACTTTAAATTTTACACATTAATTTCAATTTCTTTTACACTTACAGATCACTCCTGGTTCACAACAAGGGTGTCAAAGCCACACTGATTTTAGGCAAATGAGGGGCAAGGGAGCTTATTTTGGACACTGTTTTGGGCTGTGCCCCTCATGGAAACCTTTAGCCAGATGTTATGATGAGTGTCTTTATGGAAGAAGATGAGTGCCATGTAGGAGTGTTTTGGTTTTAATTGTGGTCATTTGTGTGGCAGTTCGAAAAGATGACTGGGTCCACCTGGGCTTGAACTCTGCTGTGATTCCCCTTGGAGACTGAGTTCTTGAACTTACCTCAGAGAAGTATTGCCATGAAATGTGTTGGGATTATAGAAGGCCACGTATGAGATTCGCGCTTGGAAACTGAGATCTAGGCCCAGGGTGGCTTTCCACAGAGCACAGGGAATCTCAGCCTGGATATTCCATGATTTTATTCTGAAAGACTTGGCAGCCACAGTTAAGACTCAATACACACATGGACCTCACATTGTAGACCTCAATGGGCCTGGCTTCATGTGACCTTTTGGCCACTCTTTGGGGAGCCTTGCCTGTGAGAGTTCTCCAGAGCTTTCATTGAACTCAGCTTCCTCACCATTTAATGGTTCCTGAATAAATTGAAACTCACAGTCACTCCAACTTCATCCATGAAAAATGGCTAGATAAATACCATGAAATTTTTGAGATTCCCATGACCAGGTGACACTGGAGAACCTTTGGATGTCCTATAGCTGATCATGAGTGTACCAGACAGTGCCTTGATTGACTGGGTTTCATGAAAATGGTGTAGAACAGAGATGCCAGTATGTTGGAGCCTCCTGAGTAGTGGGCTTAGAGCAGTGGACTATAGGTTTTTAAATAAATACCTGTGATGGGATCACGTGGATCTGCCATTGGCTTCCAAAAGACTTGTGACTGACATGGTGCAGGAAGCAGACGCTTATATAGAAAGGCATCTTGTTATATTGAGAGGTTTCAGGGCAATGTTCAGAATCCGGTGGCTATAGTCAAGGGGGAAAGCTATGTGAGATAGACCCGTGTTTCGAACATTCTCCTGAAGACCCTGACCAACCACAAGTGACAGAACTCCCTCCAGCATTGTTTCCTTGTTGAACTCCTTGTATTTCATTAAGCCAATACCAAACTCCCAGTGCAGAAGTAAGAAACACCACGAAAATGGAGGATGACCAAATGGCTTCACAGACCACACGGAGACACTTAACTACCGGTGGCCACAGTATACCCACAAAGAGAGAATTCAGAACTGCTGCCTTATGTTCACTAGAAAATAAAGAACCATTTCCTCCAGGTTACAAAGATGCAGACACAGATTTGATGGTGTCACTACAAAGGTAACTAAATGTCCTGACAACTACAAATATTTCATGTGCCCAACCTCAGAGGCAGTTTCTCAAGAAGTCTTTAGGCGAGCAGAGCTCCATGTTTGTGGATTGTTTAACCTCTCCCTCACTTTTGGAAACTTTTCTACAACATCCAATGTTGTGAACTCCCGAGTTCACATATGTAATCACAGGTTTTCAAACTCCTCTCCACTAATTGTGTCTTACTTCGAGCGAAGTTAGTGTCAAGGCATTATTCTGGAGAGAGTGGCAAGATTTTTGTGTAGCACATATTTGCATACACATTAGATTCATTTTCCTGTTTTCCATTTGAAATACTGATCCCTGACACTAACACATACCCTACTAGACTCTGACTACTAATCCTAATATAATGGATAAAAAGAAACCTAACAGAATAGAAATACAGGACTTTCATAGGAGTCATTGTGTATACTTGGATTTGCCTTCTGATTTATCAAGGGTATGTGTTATAAATCTTTTCAAATTTTCATTGTAATATTTCTCCATATATATATATATACTCTCTAGATTTTTCAAAATATGAAATATATGTGTCTTATTAAACACTCCCTAAATTCATTCATGTTCATGTATGTGGATTTATAATCAACTTTCACAAGATTATTCTCAGAAATATTAAACGACCTGAAATACATATTTGTTTCCTAGTACTGAAAACTGACTTCAGTAAATGGTGCTTACAAATCCTAATATTTCTACAGTAAATGACGCAGTTTAACATCAATGCAAGTAGATTCCTGTGGGACATGATGTGTATTTTAAAGGTCATTTTTATTCAAAACTGGTACATTACTATTTGGATGTGTCTGAATGAGACTCTTGGCCTTGTGTGTAGCTGTGGATTAGATTCTCAATACCTGATGGATCTAAAACAGATCCCATGTGTGCATCCAAAGCCAAAATTACAAAAATATCAGTCACTGTGGATGAACTCTCGCCTTCCTTTGTAAGGTTCCTGACCTCCATCAAGTGAGAATAGGGATCCTTTGGGTCAAATGAGTTCTTCAAACCATTGCAGAGGAGCTTGGGATTTCTCATGACTCCAAATCACATAAAGAATCTATACCTGAGAGTCAGTATGCCTCAAAGTGTTGTCCAGGCCACCATGACTTTAAAAAAATGAGGGGCAAGGGAGCTTATTTTGGACACTGTCTTGGGCTGTGCTTCTCAGGGAAACCACCAGCTAGTGGTTATGATGTGTGTCTATATGGACGAAGATGAGGGCCATGTGGGAGTGTTTTGGTTTTAATTGTGGTCATTTGTGTGGCGTTTGGAAGAGATGACTGGGTCCACTTGCGTTTGAACTCAGGTGTTATTCCCCATAGAGACAGAGTTCTGGAACTGACCTCAGAGAAGTATTGCCATGAATTGTGTTGGGATTTCAGGAGGTCACGCATGAGAGTTGCCTTTGGAAACTGAGATCTAAGCCCAGGGTGGCTTTCCACAGAGAACTGGGAATCTCAGCCAGGATATCACATGATTTTATTCTGAAAGATTTGGCAGCCATAGTTGAGAGTCAAATCACACATGGACCTCACATTGTAGACCTCAATGGCCCTGGCTTCATGTGACTCTTTGGCCACTCTTTGAGATGTCTTGCCTGTGAGTGTTCTCCAGAGCTTTCATTGAAATCAGCTTCCTCACCATTAAATGGTTCCTGAATGAATTGAAACACACAGTGACTCCAACTTAAACCTTCTAAAATGGCGAGATAAACACCATGGAATTTTTAAAATTCCCATGACCAGGTGGCACTGGAGAACCTTTGGATGTTCTGTTGCTGATCAAGAGTGTACCATACAGTGCCTGAATTTACTGGATTTCATGAAAATGGTGTAAAACGAGATGCCAGTAAGTTGGAGCATGCTGAGTAGTGGGCCCAGAGCTGTGGTGTGAAGGTGTGTGAAAAAACATCTTTGGTGGAGCCATGTGGTTCTGCCATTGACTTCCAAATGGCTTGTGGCTGACATGGTGCAGCCATCAGACCCTTATAGGTAAAAGCATCTTCTTATTTGGAGAGGTTTCAGGGCAATGTTCACAATCAGGTTGCTATGGTCAGAGGGGCAAGCTATTTGGGATAGAAGACTGGTTGGTGCATTCTCCTGCAGACCCTGACCCAACACACGTGACAGAACTCCCTACAGCACTATATCCCAGTTGAACTCTTTGTATTTTGTGATGCAAATACCAAACTCCCAGTGGAGCAGCAAGAAACACCACAAAAAGTGGAGGATGACTAAATGGCTTCACAGTCCACTCGGGGAGACACTTAGCTTCCAGTGGCCACAATTTGCCTACAAAGAGAGAAATCACCAATGCTGCCTCATGTTCAATGGAAAATAATAAACGAAATCCTCGGGGTCACATAGATGCAGACCCAGCTTTGATGGTCTCACTATAAATGAAGCTAAAGCTATGCAAAACAACAAATATTTCAAGTGTCCAACCTCAGAGGCACTTTCTCAAGAAGTCTTTAGGCCACCAGAGTTCTATGTTTGTGAAGTGTTTACCCAGTAACTTACTTTTGGAAACTCCTCTACCACCTCGAAGGTTGTGAACTCCTGAGCATTTACCATTCCAGATATGTATTCACAGATTTTCTAACTCTTCCCTTCTAATTGTGTCTTACATGGGGCGAAGGTAATGTCAAAGAATTGTGCTGGATAAGAGTGGGAAGAGTTTTGTGTAGGACATATTTGCATACACATTGGATTCATTTTTCAATTTTCCATTCGAAATACTGAATCCCTGACACTAAACCATACCCTACTAGTCTCTGACTACTAATCCTAACATGATGCAGAAAATTAACCCAAACAGAATAGAAATACAAGCAGTTCAGAGGAGGCATGGTGTATAGTTGGACTTGTCTTTTTGCATTATATAGGGTAGGAGTTATAAATCTAGATAATTTTTTGTTGAAATAGTTCTCCATGTGATTTCAAATATAACAAATTTGTGAATTCCTGTCTCCCTTTCCCTGTAGCCTACACAGCACATATATTTTTATATGCACATATAAAATCCTACCTGGTACTACTCATACATTCTTGGGAGGTGGCTGACTTGGCAGATACAAATTGTGAGATGAGATCACTTTTCCTAAACGCTGTTGGAACTGAAAATTCAACCAGTGGGTGAGCTTCCTAGTTGAATAACATTATACATAAATCCATGTTCAGTAAAATATATATTTTTGGATATGTGGATGATATGTATTTCATGGTGAATTTCTATTGGCATATATTGTTATTTTTAATGTCTCTGTGTGTGTGTGTGTGTTTCTATGTGTGTGTGTGTGTATATATATATATATATATATATATATATATATATATATATATATATATATATATACACACACACACACACTCTCCAGATTTTTCAAAATATGAAATATATGTGTCTTATATACACTCCCTATTTTCATTCATGTTCATGTATGTGGATTTATAATCAACTTTTCACAAGATTCTTCTCAGAAACATTCATCCACCTGAAACACATTTTTGTTTCCTAGTACTGAAAACTAACTTCACTGAATGATGCATACAAATCCTAATATTTCTACAGTAACTGACACAGTTTGTCATCAATGCAAGTAGATTCCTATGAGACATGATATGTATATTCATATTCATTTTTATTCAACACTGGTACATTACAATTTCTTCAGTTTATGCACATCATAGGATATATATTTCCTCCACAAGTTAGCAAATTTACAGGCATTTGTTTCACTTTCAATCACTTCCTTCTTCAGAACACATGTATTCCTCCATGTTTCTTGACTGGTCTTTTCATGAGACTTCTTTACAAACACATTATTTTCGATTTCCTTTATCCCTTTTGAAGCAAAACTGACACACAGTTCATGATAAAGCATAACTGTAATATCACCATTAGAGGTATAACTGGTTGGAATGAATGATTTTTATATCAAGGAAGATTTCTTATATGTTTTCTGATATCAATTCAATCCATTATTTAAAGTGGAACCAGTTATCTTATTTATTCACAGTATGGTCTATTCATGCATTATCTCTATATTCATAGACACAGGGTACACCTCTTTGTACCCCGAATACTAATTTATACATCTTCAAAATATTGCTCCCAGAAATGGTGGAAGAAATACTCAGGTCACCTGATCTACATATGCATCTTATCGCAGTAATATTCTGGACACAAAATGCAAAAGTCACACTTATGTTTGTACCAATGCCTAAATGGAAACTGAACATGAATTACTAAAAACATCCTTTTCTAGGTTGCCTATTGCTCTCAAATATCAATCCTATTGGTGCCTACATATTTGTTTCTTCCTTAGATTATATGCTCAACCTCAAAACTGTTGAAAATGTCTGATTTTGCCTGATTTTCTAATGTCTCTATTGATATCTATTTTCCTACATATTTTCCCAGTTCAACATTGTGACTGACCCTTCACATGTGCTGACATTGACATTCACTCTCTAACTGAAACCCTATTGCTAATGAACTTTGGTCCAAATCTTATACTCATTCTTCTTTCAAAACATACTGACTATCTTCCTGATCCTATCGACTATCTCTTTTTGAGTGAATGTTCTCTACTACATTCAATCATCCAAGGTACAGGGTCCTATGCCATTGTATATCGATTTTTCTGAAACATGTATGCAGAACGTATTTCAAAGCTACATAGCCCAATCAATTGCCCAATGCACTTCTGAGCTTCAAATCTTACCTAGATTTCTGTTTTCATACTTATATTTCACCTCTATATTCCTATAAATATTGCAGTTTCCCAATTCCATTATTCATCCTGCAGAATAATTCCTAACCCAAATCGAACCTGTTATTAACCCTAACCATACACTGTTGCCTCAATCTAACATTACAAAAGAGCAGGGACAGAGTTCTTCTAAGAATACAGGAATTTAGGGTATTTTCCAACTGTTGAGAACCTCAAAGTTCGATGCACAAATGATCCCTGGAGAAGATATAGGCAGCTATGAAGGACCTGAGAGAGACAAAGTCATCTTCCATGGCAAACAACCTGGACATGACGAAGGAATGTGTATGCATCAGCCTCTCTTTTCTAAATGTAGAGAAGATGGACCTAACCAGTCCTGCATGGAGAGCTGTTCCCAGGTGCCTATTTTGATATACCATTCTAACTAGTCAAATTATCACAGGAAGTAGGAGCAGCCTCCATCTCATGGGACCCTTGGAAGCAAATGTTAGGACAAAGTTGTTGCCAAGGCAGTCATCTCATTCAGTTCCTGAAGGAAGTGACTTACCTAACTTCCTTGGTGATGGAACTCTCTGAAATTGGGATGCAAGAAGCCAGTCACTGAAGCCAGTCCCAGTCCTAGTCCCAGTGGGCTCAATTGTTTGGATTTCCCAAGTACAGAGAAAGTCCTTCTTGGTACATACTGAGGTGAGGATTACCAAATGCCAGGGAACCTCTGAAGAGGGGCCTTTTCTGAGAGAGCAAGTAGTGGCTAACAACTGGCTCCTCACTGCTTCACAGAGTTGGCCAAGGAGACAAGATCTGAGATAGGACAGTCCATTTTGAGGCGAACGTAGTATGGCCCACCAATCAAAGGACACTCTGGATAGTCACAGACCTACTTTTGGGAAGGAGGTGCCTTTGTGGGTGTGGGTGTGAGTTTGTGGTTTTGTCTCATGTTCTAAGAAGAGGTAGGAAAGGTGGTTGGTTTGGTTTGGAGTCGACTGTTTCTAGTAAGATTTTTGACAATGTGAGTGTTTCTATGTCTGTGTATCCACTGTGTCCGTGGTTTCAGAAATCAGAAAAGAGAATGCATCAATGGAGGTATCCTGTGTAGTAGAGAGCTTCCCAGCATTCATCCTTCCCGATTTATGAATGGACTGTGGCTTGCCATATGGATGGGAAACACCTACTAACTTCCTAAGTTCCTGTTTTCTTCCTGAATTCTGGCCACTCTCCAGAATAGGCTCATGGTTTTGTGTCCAAGACATGTACGACCTCCAAGCTCTGTGACATGGCCATGTTCTTAATAGCTGAAGGGAATGGGAACATCACAGAAAACTCAGATATCAGTGTTACCAGTAAAGTCTCAGTGGAGAAACCCTGCTTTGGTCCATTTGCTTAATTATGGTTCTGTTGCCTTGAATGTCAGGAAGGTCTTTGCCTAAAGGCCACCCCTTTTTGAAGAATGAAGAAACAGTTTTCAAATGGAAATGAATGGGCATCACCTGTGGCTCTTTGCTTAATTGCTTTGGAAAGGGATGTGTCTTAATCAGACACTAGGCCCTGTTAGAGGCTGTGGCTAAGATCCTCAGCTCCTGATAGATCTAAAGAAGATCCCATGTGTGCATCCAAAACCAAAATGGCAAAAAGATCATTCATTGTGGATGAAGTCTCTTGCCTTCCTCTGTTAGGTTCCTGACCTTCATCAAGTGAGAATAGGGATCCTTTGGGTCAAATGAGTTCTTCAAAGTCCTGAAGAAGTACTTGGGTTCTCTCATGATGCCAAATCACATAAAGAATTTATACCTGACAGTCAGTAGGCCTCAAATTAGAGAAGCAGAGCAGCATAATGGCAGGCCTATTTGATCACTCCTTGTTCACAGGAAGGGTGTCCAGGTCACCCTGACTTTAGACAAATGAAAGGCAAGGGTGCATATTTTGGACACTGTCTTGGGCTGTGCCCCTCATGGAAACCTCCAGCCAGAGTTTATGATGAATGTCTATATGGATGAAGATGAGGGCCATGTGGGAATGTTTTGGTTTTAATTGTGGTCATTTGTGTGGTGGTTGGAAGAGATGACTGCGTCCACATGGGCTTGAACTATGGTGTGAGTCCCCTCAGAGAATGAGTTCTGGAACTGACCTTATAAAAGTATTGCAATGAATTGTGGTGGGTAGGAGGCCACGGACGAGAGTTGCCCTTGAAACCTGATATCTACCCCCAGGATGGCTTTCCACATAGCACTGAGAATCTCAGCAAGGATATCACTTGATTTTTATTCTGAAAAACTTGGCAGCCATAATTAAGAGTCAAAAAACACATGGAACTCACATGTAGACCTCAATGGGCCTGGCTTCATGTGACTTTTTGGGCACTCTTTGGGAAGCCTTGTCAGTGAGAGATCCTCAGAGCTTTCATTGAAATGAACTTCCTCACCATTTAATGGTTCCTGGATGAATGGAAACCCCAAAGTGCTTCCAACTTCATTCTTGAAAAATGGATAGATAAATACCATGAAATTTTTGAAATTCCCAATGACCCGGTGGCACTGGAGAACCATTGAATGTCATATTGCTGATCATGAGTGTACCCGAACAGTGCCTTGATTGACTGGGTTTCATGAAAATGGTGTAGAACAGAGATGCCAGTAAGTTGGAGCCTGCTGAGTAGTCGGCCTAGACTAGTGGTGTGCAGATGTTTGATAATACATCTGTGGTGTGGCCATGTGGATCTGCCATTGGCTTCCAAATGGCTTGTGACTGACTTGGTGCAGGCAGCAGACCGTTATATGAAAAGGCATCTTGTTATATGGAGAGGTTTCAGGGCAATGTTCAGAATCAGGTTGCTATGGTCAAGGGAGCAAACAATGTGGGATAGAAACCTAGTGGGTGCATTCTCCTGCAGATCCTGACCCACTACACCTTACAGGACTCCCTCCAGCACTGTGTCCCAGTTGAACTCCTTGTATGTCGTGAAGCAAATACAAAACACCTAGTGCAGCATCAAGAAACACCACAAAAATTGGAGGATTACCAAATGGCTTCACAGTCCACAAGGGGAGACACTTAGGCCCCAGTGGCCACAGTATAGCTACAGAGAGAGATTTCAGCACTGCTGCCTCAGGTTCATTGGAAAAAAAGAAACCATGTCCTCTAGGTCACATAGATGCAGACACAGGTTTGATGGTCTCACTACAAATGAAGCTATAGCTCCTGACAACAACATATATTTCAAGTGCCCAAACTCAGAGGCAGTTTCTCAAGAACTATTTAGGCCTGCAGATCTCCATGTTTGTGGAGTGTTTACACAGTCCCTTACTTTTGGAAACTCCTCTACCACCTACAATGTTGTGAACTCCTGAGCATTTTCCAATCCAGATATGTATTCACAGATTTTCTAACTCTTCTCCTCTAATTGTGTTTTACTAGGGGCGAAGGTAATGTAAAGGCATTGTTCTGAATGAGAGTGGGAATATTTTTTGTAGAACATATTTACATTCACATTGTAATCATTTTCCTATTTTCCATTTGAAATGCTGAATCCCTGACACTAACCCATATCCTACAAGACTCTGACTACTAATACTAATATAATGGAGAAAAATAACCCAAACAAAATAGATATACAAGCAGTTCAGAGGAGGCATTGTGTATAGTTGGACTTGCCTTTCGCATAAAAAATGGTAGGTCTTATAAATCAAGTCATTTTTTAATTGAAATAGTTATTCATGTGTTTTTAAAGTTAACAAATATGTGAATTCCTCTCTCTCATGCTATGTAGCCTATTCAGCAGATCTATTTTTATATGCACATATAAAATCCTACCTAGTATCACACGTACATTCTTGTGAGGTCTCTGATTTGGTAGATACAAATTGTGAGAAGTGATCACTCCTCCTAAACCCTGTGGGATCTGAAAATTCATCCTATTTGTGAGCTTCCTAGTTGAACAATATTCTCCATAAATCCATGTTCAATAAAATGAATATTTCATGATCTGTGGATGATGAATATTTTGTGGTAAATTTCGATTGGTATATATATTTCTACTTTTAAATGTCTCTGTGTGTGTGTGTTTGTATATAAACACTCTACATTTTTTAAAATATAAAATATATGTGTCTTATTATACCCTCCCTAATTTCATTCATATTCATGTATGTGGATTTATAGTCAACATTTCACTAGATTTTTATCAGAAATATTCATCTACCTGAAATACATATTTGTTTCCTAGTACTGAAAACTAACTTCAGTGAATGGTGCATAATCCTAATATTTCTACAATAATTGACCCAGTTTCTCATCAATGAAAGTACATTCCTATGGGACATGATGTGTATTTTGATGTTCACTCTTATTCACCACTGGTATGTAACTATTTCTTCAGTTTATGCACATTATAGGATATATATATATTTCATCCAAAAGTTAGCAAAATTATAGGCATTTGTTTCACTTTCAATCATTTTCTGCTTCAGTAAACATGTATTCCTCTATGTTTCTTTACTGGTCTTTTCATGAGACTTCTTTCCAAACACATTATTTTCGATTTCCATAATCACTTTTGAAGCAAAACTCACACACCCTTCATGATAAACCATAGCCCTAATATTACCATTAGATGTATAACTGGTTGGAATGAATGATTGTATATCAATATAAGATTTCTTATATATTTTCAGATATCAAGTCAATCCATTATTTAAAGTGGAACCAGTTATATTATTTATTCAGATTGTGGTCTATTCATGCATTATCTTTATATTCATAGACACAGAGTACACGTCTTTGTAAAACCAATACTAATTTATACGTCTTCAAATTATTGCTACCAGAAATGGTGGAAGAAATACTCATGTCACCTTATCTACATATACATTTTATCACAGTAATATTCTGGACACAAAAAGAAAAGGTCACACTTATGTTTGTACCAAAGCCTAAATGTAAAGTGAATATGGTTTACTAAAAGCATCCATGTCCAGGTTGCCTAATGCTCTCAAAATCAATCCTATTTGTGACAATATATTTGTTTCTTCCTAAGATTATATATTCAAAGTCAACCCTGTTGAAAATATCTAATTCTATCACTCACTTTATACTTTTCCAGATTTCATAATGTCTCTATTGATATCTGCTTTCCTACATAATTTCCCCAGTTCATCAATGTGACTGACTCTTCACACGTGCTGACATTTACATTCACATTCTAATCGAAACCCTATTGCTAAGAAACTTTTTTCCAAATCCTATACTCACTCTTCTTCCTAAACCTACTGACTATCTTCCTAATCCTACCGATTATCTCTTTTTGACTCGATGTTCTCTTCTACATTCAATAATCCAAGGTACATGGTCTTATGCCATTGTATATCGATTTATCTGAGACATCTGTGCAGAACATAATTCAACGCTAAGTATCACAATCAAGGGCCCAATCCCATTCTGGGCTCCAAATCTTACTTAGATTTCTGTTTTCATACATATATTTCACCTATATATACTTATAAATGTTGCAAGTTCCAATATCATTATTTATCCAGCAGAATGATTCCTAACACAAATCGAACATGATATTAACCCTATCCATACATTGTTCCCTCAATCTAACTTTACAGAAGAGCAGGGACAGAGTTGGTTTTACAATACAGGAATGTAGGCGATCTTCAACGTGCTGAGAACCAAAGAGGTCCATTCAGAAATGATCCCTGGAGAAGATGTAGGCAGCTATAAAGGACCTGAGAGAGCAAAAGTCATCTTCCCTGGAAAGCAACCTGGTCAGGATGAAGGGTTGTTTCTGAATCAGCCTCTCTCTTCTTAATGTAGAGAAGATGGACCAAACCAGGCTGGTGTGGAGAGCTGTTCCCGGGTGCCTATGGTTGATATACCATTCTAACTTGTGAACGTGTCACAGGAAGTAGGGGCAGCCTCCATCTCATGGTTGCCTTGGAAACAACTGTTAGGACAAAGAGTGCTGGGAGCCATTATCCAAGTAGGTATGACAATTTCCTTTCCAGCATACCCCATGTTGCTTAGTGGAAGGACTCCTGGAAATAGGACATTTTGCAGTGACATTGCATCTAAGTTGACCTTGCTCAAGGACCAGGACGGATTCGGGTTTAGGTTGTTCCCGGTTTAGGATAATCTGGGTTTAAGGCGTACTGGTTTAGGACTATCCGGGTTTAGGTTGGTTGCAGGTTTAAGGTTATTCCTGCTGGGAATACGCCATATCGTGCTGCCTAAGTTCCCCTTGATTTCTCACAGGATTCAGACAGTATTTTTGGGAGACAGAAGCCCAGTGGGCGTGGATTTGGGCAGAGAACGTGGATTTCCCCAGAACGTGGTTTTAGACGGCTGGTGTGAGTTCAAAAATAAAGAGTTGCTGTTTGAATCCACAAGCTGTGTGGTGGCTCGTGATTTTGTGCCCAGCCAGACTGTGGCATTTGGTGGCCCGTATGGGAAACGTCTGAAACTTGGAGGTAAGTGAAATTGCTCGCCCCTGAGGGAAGGCGAGAGAATGGGTGATCAATTAAAAAAACAATGTGTTCCTGTTTTGATTTATTTTGTTTTCATTTCAAGCTGTCTATTCCTAGAAATTTCTCAGGCAAACTGGGAAAAATGGTTGGCTAAAGGTTTGAAGTTTTTCAGCCCTGAGGAAGAGAAAACGATTTTTTATTCCGTTTTTGTTTCATTCAGTTTTCGGTTTGTTTTATTTTATCTTATTTGGTTGCGTTATCTTTATAGTAGATTAGAAATTAGTAAAAAACAAACAGAGAAGATGTTAAGTAAATTGTTAGATGTTCAGACCATGGTGAAAGATATTTTAGATCAAACAAAAGAGAAGGTCTCTCTAGCTAGTCAGATAGAGGAAGAAAATTTAAAGGAAAAGGGGTTGTTACGAAAAAGGCCACAACAGGAGGCTGTTACTAACTCCGTTTTATCACCAGAGGGCATAATTCAACCAACAGCCCCACCGATGGAGACAGCTGAGTGGCCCTCAAACCCCGTAGTTGATAAATGGGATCCTGAGACAGGACCTCAAAGATTAGCATGCCCTGTACTTGAACAGGTAGGAGGGCAGTGAATTTATCGTGCTTTAGGTTTTAAAACAGTGAAGCAGTTAAAGGTGGCTGTAACAACCTATGGTCCCCAAGCTCCCTTCACGGTAAGCATGGTCGAGTCCGTTACTAACTTGTACATGACACCAGCAGATTGGGCTAGCATGTGTAAATCTGTACTAAATGGAGGATAATATTTGTTATGGAAAGTTGTCAGTGAGGACTTTTGTGCAGAGACAGCAAGGCAAAATGCAGCAGCCAGTTACCCTCAAAGAAATATAGATATGTTGTTAGGAAAAGGACCTTATGAGGGTCAACAGCAGCAAATTGAATATGATCCTGCTATATATGCACAAATAGCTACAGACACAGTTAGGGCATGGAAGACTTTAGAAGGACATGGAGATTTACAAGTTCAGCTATCTAAGGTAATACAGAGAGCTAATGAACCTTACGCTGACTTTGTAGATAGGCTAATTCAAACGGCTGCCAAAATTTTGGGGGATACAAAACAAGCAATGCCATTAATAAAACAACTGGCTTATGACCAAGTAAATTGTTGCTACAGAGAGGTTGTTAGACCATGGAGGCATGAAGATTTAAACACATATATTAAATTATGTAGAGATATTAATGAACAAGGGCAAGTCTTGTCAGCTACAGTACTACAGGCTTTAGATGCCAGGCCTAAAACATGTTATAATTGTGAACAAACAGGACATTTTAAAAGGAATTGCCCCATAGGAGGAGGGTTTAACAAAAGTAGGTACCAAAGAAATAGAATACCTGGTATTTGCCCACGATGCCGTAGAGGGAGACATTGGGCTAATGAATGCCGTTCTCAAACCACCATTTAGGGTACTCCCTTATCAAAAAACGGATATCGTGGAGGAAGGCATCAGGCTCCATTGCCAAAAACGGACAGGGGGGCCCAATGCTCTGGGGCCCACAACCACAAATCTACGGGGCAGTGGAGGAACCCAGCAACACCATCAGGGTAGTGCCCAGGACACATTGTCTATTAAATCCCTCATCAGACAAACCCGAGGGAGTGCAGGGTTGGACATCTGTTCCTCCGCCAGATCAGTACTAACTCCAGAGATGGAAGTTCAAATCATTCCCACAGGAGTAAAAGGACCTCCTCCTCAAGGAATTGTAGGCTTATTATTGGGATGTAGATCATCTACATTAAAAAGATTTTTGATAAGTCCTGGGGTAATTGATTCCGATTATGTAGGTGAAATAAATATTATAGCTAGTTTTCTAAGAGGTATATCAGTAATTTCACCTGGAGATAGAATAGCACAGTTCTTAATAATACCCAGCCTACATAATAAATTTCCTAGTCGTAGTGTAGAAAGAGGTTCCAGGAGATTAGGCTCCACAGGTGTAGATTGGGCTATGTTGTCTTTAAATTTAGATGTTCGTCCAATGCTAAAACTAAATATTCAAGGACATGAGTTTAATGGGCTACTGGACACAGGTGCTGACCTTAGCATCATATCTCGTCAAGAATGGCCAAATATTGGCCATTACAACAAGCCACTCAAACGCTTCGAGGCCTAGGAGTGGCGTCTAATCCCCGTAGAAGTTCTATGATATTAGATTGAAAGGATCCTGAAAGATGTGAAGGAACTATACAGCCATATGTATTAGATCATCTTCCTATAAATTTATGGGGACAAGATGAGCTAGATCAATTAGGTTTGTCGTTAACAAATAACATCAATCCTAATTCGCCCACTACTAGGGCTAGACAAGGCTTTACGAAAGAAAAAATATTAGGAAAACAAGGGCAAGGTATAGCAACACCAATACAAATAGATCAAAGAACAGACAGACATGGGTTGCATTTTCAGAAAGGGCCACTGAGACAATCGAAATTAGTTGAAAATCAGAAAGACCAGTGTGGGTTCCTCTGTGGCCCCTGACTAAAAAAAAAAGATACAAGTACCCCATGATCTGGTCTAACAACAGTTAATGGAAGGACATATACAACCCTCCATATCTCCCCATAATACTCCCATTTTTGTCATCAAAAAGAAATCTGGTAAATGGAGATTATTGCAAGATTTAAGAGCCATTAATAATAAAATGGTTATTATGGGACCCGCTCAATCAGGGATTCCTCAATTGACTGCTTTGCCAAAAACCTGGCATGTTTTAGCTATAGATATTACAGATTGTTTTCTTTTCAATTCCAATTCATCCCGAGGATAGTCCACGTTTTGCATTTACTGTCCCTGCATTAAATCATGAAGGTCCTGATCAGAGATATGAATGGAAAGTACTCCCTCAAGGGATGGGTAACAGTCCAACTATGTGTCAAATATATGTTAACAAAGCAATCCAGCCACTTAGAAATCAAAATCCTAAACTACAAATATTTTACTATATGGATGATGTATTATTGGCACATAAAGATAAAAACATATTGCTGGAATGTTATGCCACATTTACAAACTTATTAAAAAATATAATCTAGAGATAGCAATAGATAAAGTACAATTAAATTTTCCAATTAATTATTTAGGAGTTCTATTATCCTCAACTGTGGTCCGTCAACCAAAAATTTAAAAATGAGTAGATCAACTCAAATCACTTAATGACTTTCAAAAGTTATTGGGAGACATGAATTGGATAAAGCCTTATCTAGGTATACCAACAGGAGAGTTGGGACGTTTATTTGATATTCTAAAGGTCCATCAGATCCAAATTTACCCAGCGTGTTAACTCCTAAAGAAAGAAAGGCATTAAAAATTATTGAAACATATATGGAAAATATGCATTTGGATAGAATTGATATAAGTTTGCTTTGTTATTTATTGTACTACCAACAAAAAATATTCCTACAGGAGTATTTTGGCAAGAAGGTCCATTATTTTGGATACATTTATCTTATTCTCCTAACACTATTCTTACTAGGTATCCTGTGGCTGTAGGACAATTAACACTCAAAGAACAAAAGAAGCAAAGGGAGTGTTTGGAATTTCTCCCAATAAAATTATTACTCAATATACTATGGGTCAAATTGATGAGTTAGCTAATGAGTTAAATACTTGGGCAATAATCATGTGTAAATCTAATGTTACATTTGATAATCATTTACCATCTAATCCTTTGTTGTCTTTTTGGTCTAAGCATCCTGTAGTTTTTCCTAAAATGACAAGAAAAATATATTCACTGATGGGTCTAATAATGGTAGAGCAGCAGTAGTTACCCCAGATCAAACTTTTACGTTTTTAGTACCCAAACAATCAGCTCAAAAGGTACAGCTTGATGCAGATTTAGAAGCTTTTGTGATGTTTAAAGATTCTGTATTTAATTTTGTTTCTGATAGTCAGTATGTAGTTAATGCTATAGTATCTCTTAAACATGCTGGTAGGATTTCCCCTTCTTCTACTGTTTTCTCTTTGTTTTCCACTATACAAAGTCTAATCTGGGACAGAAAAGATCCATTCTTTATAGGACATATTAGGGCACATACAGGATTGCCTGGAGCCCTTAGTTTAGACAATGATTTAGCAGATAAAACTGCACATGTCATACATATTTTCTCTACATTTGAAGAAGCTACAAATTTTCAAAAAAGGTTTTATTTTAATGCTAATACTTTACAAAAGCATTTTAAAATATCTTAGGAACAAGCCAGACATATAATAAAACAATGTCAAAATTGTATGACATTGTTACCACAAGTTAATCTTGGAATCAATCCTAGAGAACTGATACCTAACCATATTTGGCAGATGGACGTCAAAAACTTGCCTAATTTGAATAATTAAAATATTTACACCTTACAGTTGATACTTCTTCTGGATTTTTGATGGGCTCCCTTCATGCTGGAAAAAAAATAAAGATGTTATAGCTCATTGCTTACAAAATTTTGCCACTGTGGGCGTTTCTAAACAGTTAAAAACAGATAATGGTCCTGGCTATACCTCTACCTCTTTTAAACAATTATGCTCATCATTTGGCATTACTCATATAACAGGAATCCCATACAATCCACAGGGACAAGACATAGTTGAAAGAGCTCATCAAACTATTAAAACGTACTTATTAAAGCAAAAAAGAGGGAATTGGAAGGGGGTATATATCCCCCAAAGATAAACTTAAAAAAAAACACTTTTTACTCTAAACTTTTTAGATTTGGATTCATCAGGACTTAGTGCTGTGGACAGGAATATGTATCCAAAAAATGTACATAAGCCTAAAGTACTTTGGAAAGATATTCTAACAGGACAATGGAAAGGTCCTGACACAGTGATTGTCTGGAGTCGGTGGTCTGTTTGTGTTTTTCCACAGGGAGAACAACAGCGGATTTTTATTCCACAGAGATTAACTAAAACAATTTCTACAGATCAAAAAGAAAATGATTTGACTCAAAACCATAACAGCTGTTATCCAGAACTCCAGCTTGGGCATTCTTACATCTGCATCAGTGATTAACCAGGATGCTTTTTTCAATAGCTATTATTGCATTTTTCCACATCATCAGGTTCAATTTTTTATTTTTTGCGCTCATACAAGCCTAGGTTAATGTTTTTCCCATCAGTTTTATTTTTTGCCTGTGGAGTTTTTAAACATTGCAATGGAGATTTCACCTAGGTAAAGCTACAAGGCCTTTACTATTTTCTTATGTGTTGTATGTTTGTTTGCACGCTTGTGTTTTGTGTTGTATGTCTGTATGTGCGTATGTCCATATTTCTTATATGAGAAGCGCTCATGAAAAAATGTATCCGAATTATTATTTTTTTCATTCACGTGATTTAAATGGTTAAATTAAATTAGGTAAACAGCTATTAAGGATTGTTTTTAAAGGAGGTTAACAGATCTGTTTGTTTTCTTTCACCTTTCCTTTTCATTATATTTAATAATTCTGTTCAGGATAATGTCTCTTTAGCATCTTTGCCAGAATTCCCATCTCCAACCCAGTGCTGGTGAAGACTAAGATAAAACCAAACTACAGCTTCTATGATAGCTATCACAGTAAACTGTATAAACTGATGCCTCAATGAATATAACTCAACAAGTAATGCTCAATCAAGGATTCGATTTACTTTGGGAGGAAATGGACATATTGATAGATTCCTCCACTTTGAACTGCTTGCAGAACTTGCCTGGACTATGTAACTATCATTTGGTGCAACGAATTGTGGTAATGCTGGCATTTCTTTGTTGATGGTGTCACCAGTGGTGCAATTATAATTTCCTTGCCAGCACACCCCATGTTAATTGGGGTATGCTGGCATATCTTTGCTGATGGTGTCACCAGTGATGCAATTTTTTCCCAAGGAGCGGTCAATTGGCTTAGTGTCATGACATTTCTGTATCCACCTCCCTTCTGATAGTGATGGTCTAAAATTTGGGGGCCAATGGCTATGTGCTGGACTGGTAGTCAGTGACGGGTATAATCCAATTGCAGTGGTATCAACCTAAGACAGGAGGCTGACGCCTAAAGGTCAGTTTTCCGATGACGGGTAAGAATCATATGTTGAATTGGACAACCTACCAGGCACGGTCCTTAAGCCACATTAACCTCACTCCCCCACTGGCACCAAGGCCAAACTTGGGGGCCAATAGAGGTAAGACAAAGAACCTCACCCGCCCACAGGTGCATAGACCTATCCACAAGTATGGCTGTATGCTGGACTGGTAGTCAGTGACGGGTATGATCCAATTGCAGTGGTATCAGCCTAAGACAAGAGGCTGACGCGTAAAGGTCAGTTTTCCGATGATGGGTAAGAACCATATGTTGAATTGGACAACCTACCAGGCACGGTCCTTAAGCCACATTGCTTATTGTTTAATTAATCAGAAGGGGGGAGATGCTGAGAGCCATTAGTCAAGTATGTATCACAATTTCCTTGCCAGGGTACCCCATGTTGCTTAGTGGAAGGACTCCTAGAAATAGGACATTTTGCAGGGACATTGAATCTAAGGTGACCTTGCACAAGGACCAGGGTGGATCAGGGTTTAGGGTGTTCCCGGTTTAGGATAATCTGCGTTTAGTACTTTCCAGTTTAGGACTATCCGGGTTTAGGTTGGTTCCAGGTTTAAGGTTATTCATGCTTGGAAAAAGGCGTATCGTGCTGCCTGAGTTCCCCTTGAGTTCTCACGGGATTCAGACAGTATTTTTTTGGAGACAGATGCCCAGTGGGGGTAGATTTGGGCAGAGAAAGTGGATTTCCACAGAACGTGATTGTAGACGACTGGTGTGAGTTCTGGAATAAAGAGTTGCTGTTTGAATCAACAAGCTGTGTGGTGGCTCGTGATTTTGTGCCCAACCAGACTGCGGCCAAAGAGGTTTCCAAGGCAGTGATCTGATTCAGTTCCTGAAGGAAGTGACCTCACCTCACTTCTTTGGTGATGGAACTCTCTGAACATGGGATCCAGGAAGACAGGCACCCAGAGCCAGTCCAGTCCCATTCCCAGTGGTCTCACTTGTTTGGATTTACCAAGGACAGAGTCAGTCATTCTTGGTACCTACTGATGTGAGAATGGCCAAAAGCCAGGAAAGCTCTAAAGAGGGGCTTTTCCTGAGAAAGCAGGTAGTGACTCACTGCTGGCTCTTGACAACTTCAAAGAGTTGGCCAAGGAGAAAAGATCTGAGACAGGAAAGGCCATTTTGTTGGAACATAGTATGGCCCACCAGTCAGAGAACACTCTGGATAGTCACAGATCTACTTGGGGGAAGGAGGTGTCTTTGTGCCTGTGGGTGTGGGTTTGTGGTTTTGTCTCATATTCTGAGAAGAGGTAGAAATGGTGGTTTGTTTGGTTTTCAGGGAACTGTTTCTAGTAAGTCGTTTGACAAAGAGAGTGTTCTATGTCTGTGTATCCCACTGTGTCCCTGGTTGTAGATATTAGAAAAGAATATGCATCAATGGATGAGTCCTGTCTAGTAGACAGCTTCCCAGGATTCATACTGCACAATTTATGAATGGACTGAGGCTTCACTTATCCATGGGCAACACCTGCTATCTTCTTAAGTTCCTGTTTTCTTCCGAGATTTTGGGCACTCTCCAGAATAGGCTTTGTGTCCAAGATATTCATCACCTCCAAGCTGTGTGACATGGCCATGTCCTGGATAGCTGAAGGAAATGGCGAGCATCTCAGAAAACTCTGAAATGAGTTTGACCAGAAAAGTATCAATGGACAAAACCTGCTTTGGGCCTTTTGCTTACCTATTGTTCTGTTGCCCTGAATGTCAGGAAGGTCTTTGCCTCAGGCCACCCCTTTGTGAAACCTGAAGAAAACAGCTTTCAAATGGAAATGAATGGGCATCACCTGTGGCTCTTTGCTTAATTGCTTTAGTAAGGGATGTGTCTGAATCAGTCTCTAGGCCCTCTGTGAGAATGTGGCTTAGATTCTCAGCATCTGAGGGATCAAAAGAAAGATCTCCTGTGTATCCAAAATCAAAATGGCCAAAAAAGCAGTAATTGTGGTTGAAGTCTCTCACCTTCCTTTAAGGATTCTGACACCCATCAAGTGAGAATCAGGATCTTTACGGTCAAATGAGTTCTTCAAAGCCCGGCAGAGGCTAGCCCAGAGGTGTTTGAGTTTTCTCATGTCTCCAATTCACATAAAGAATCTAAACCCCAGAGTCCCTAGGCCTCAAATTGGAGAATCAGTGCAGTATTAACTGCAGGCCTATGTGATCACTCAAGGTTCACAGGAAGGGTGTCCAGGCCACCCTGACTTTAGGCAAATGAGGGGCAAGGGAGCTTATTTTGGATACTGTCTTGGGCTGCGCACCTCATGGAAATTATCACCCAGTACTTATGATGTGTGTATATATGGAAGAAGATTAGGGCCATGTGGGGGTGTTTTGGCTTTAATTGCAGTCATTTGTGTGGCATTTGGAAGAGATGACTGGGTCCACCTTGGATTGAACTCAGGTGTGATTCCCCTTAGAGACAGAGTTCTGGAACTGACCTCAGAGAAGTATTGCCATGAATTGTGTTGGGATTTTAGGAGGCCACGCATGAGAGTTGCCCTTGGAAACTGAGATCTAAGCCCAGGCTGACTTTCCACAGAGCACTGGGAATCTCAGCCAGGATATCACAGAATTTTAATCTGAGCGACTTGGCAGCCATTGTTAGAGAAAAAACACACATGGATCTCACATTGTAGACCTCAAAGGGCCTGGCTTCATGTGCCCTATTTGCCCCTTTTGGGAAGAATTCCCTGTGAGAGTTCTCCAGACCTTTCATTGAAATGATCTTCCTCAAATTTTATGGTTCCTGGATGAATGTGAAACCCACAGTACCTCCAACTTCATTCTTGAAAAATGGCTAGATATAAACCATGAAATTTTTGAAATTCCCAAGACCAGGTGGCACTGGAGAAACTTTGGATGTCCTGTTGCTGATCATGAGTGTACCAGACAGTGCCTTGTTTCAGTGGGTTTCTTGAAAATGTTGTAGAACAGAGATGCCAGTAAGTTGGAGCCGGCAGAGTAGTGGGCCTATAGCAGTGGTGTGCAGGTATGTGATAAAACATCTGTTGTGGGGTCATGTGGATCTTACATTGGCTTCAAAATGCTTGTGACTTACATGGTGCAGCCAGCAGACCTTTGTATGTAAAGCCATCTTGTTATATGGAGAGTTTTCAGGGCAATGTTCAGAATCAAGTTGCTATGGTCAAGGAGGCAAGCAATGTGGGATAGAAGCCTGGTTGGTGCATTCTCCTGCAGACCCTGACCCACCACACGTTACAGGAGTCCCTCCAGCACTGTGTCTCAGTTGAACTCCTTGTATGTCGGGAAGCAAATAGAAAACCCCTAGTGCAGCAGCAAGAAACACCACAAAAAGTGGAGGATGACCAAATGACTTCACAGTCCACAAAGGGAGACACTTAGCCCCCAGTGGCCATAGTTTACCTACAAAGAGAGAATTCATCACTGCTGTGTCATGTTCATTGGAAAATAAGAAACCATGTCCACCAGGTCAAATAGATGCAGACCCAGCTTTGATTGTCTCACTAAAAAGGAAGCTAAAGCTCCTGACAACATATATTTCAAGTGCCCAAACTCAGAGGCAGTTACTCAAGAAGTCATTTGGCCAGCAGAGCTCGATGTTTGTGGAGTGTTTACCCTCTCCCTTACTTTTGGAAACTCATCTACTACCTCCAAGCTTGTGAATTCCTGAACATTTTCCATTCCTGATATGTATTCACAGAATTCTAACTCTTCTCCTCTAATTGTGTTTTACTTGGGGTGAAGGTAATGTTAAGGCATTCTTCTGAATGAGAGTGAGAAGATTTTTGTGTAGCACATATTTGCATACACATTGGATTCATTTTCCTATTTTCCTTTCGAAATACTGAATTCGTGACGTGAATACATAACCTACTAGCCTCTGACTACTAATATTAATATGATGGAGAAAAATAACCAAAACAGATTAGAAATATAAGAAGTTCAGAGGAGGCATGCTGTATAGTTGGACTTGACTTTAGCATTATAAACGGTAGGTGTTATAATTCTGGTCAATTTTTAATTGAAATAGTTCTCCATGTTTTTTTTTTCTTTATTTTTTATTGTTTGTTCTTCAAAAAATTACATAGTTCTTGACATATCACATTTCACACTTTGATTCATTGGGTTATGAAGTTCCATTTTTCCCCGTATACAGTTTGCAGCATCCCATCAGTTACACATCCACTGTTTTACATATTGCTATACTAGTGTCTGTTGTATTCTGCTGCCTTTCCTATCCTCTACTATCTCCCATTCCCTCCCCTCCAATCTTCACTCTCTACCTCATCTACTGGAATTCCTTTCATCCCCTTGTTTTTTCCCTTTCCCCTCACTTCCTCTTGTATTTAATTTTTTATAACCATGAGGGTCTCCTTCCATTTCCATGCAATTTCACTTCTCTTTCTTTTTCCCTCCCACCTCTCACCCCTGTATAATGTTAATCTTCTTCTCATGCTCCACTTCCCAACTCTGTTCTTACTTACTCTCCTTATATCAAGGAAAACATTTGGCATTTGTTTTTTAGGGTTTGGCTATCTTCACTTAGCATAATCTATTATAATGGCATCCATTTCTCTGCAAATTGTACGATTTTGTCATTTTCTAATGCAGAGTAATACTCCATTGTGTATAAATGCCACCTTTTTTTATCCATTCATCTTTTGAAGGGCATCGAGTTTGGTTCTACAGTCTTGCTATTGTGAATTGTGCTGCAATAAACATCAATTTATCAGTGTCCCTGTAGCAAGATGTTTTTTAGGTCTTTAGGAAATAGACAGAGAAGAGGAATAGCTGGGTCAAATGGTGGTTCCATTCCCAGCTTTCCAAGAAATGTCCATACTGCTTTCCAAATTGGCTGCACCAATTTGCAGTCCCACCAGCAATGTACAGGTGTACACTTTTCCCCACATCCTTGGCAGCACTTGTTGTCATTTGACATCATAATGACTGCCAATCTTACTGCAGTGAGATTGTATCTTAGGGTGGGTTTGTTTTGCATTTCTCTGACTCCTAGAGATTGTGAGCATTTTTTCATGTACTTATTGACTGATTGTATGTCCTCCTCTGAGAAGTGTCTGTTCAGGTCCTTGGCCCATTTGTTGATTGGGTTATTTGTTTTCATATTGTCTAATTTTTTTAGTTCTTTGTATACTCTGGATATTAGGGCTCTATCTGAAGTGAGAGGAGTAAAGACTTGTTCCCAGGTTGTAGGCTCCCTACTTATCTCTCTATTGTTTCTTTTGCTGAGAAAAAAACTTTTAAGTTCCATTTGTTGATTCTAGTTATTAACTCTTGTGCAATGGGTGTAATGTTGATAAATTTGGACCCCGAAACCACAGTATGTAGATCTTAGCCAACTTTTTCTTCTATTAGATGCTGTGTCTCTGATTTGATATCAAGCTCATTGGTGCATTTTGATATAACTTTTGTGCATGGCGAGAGAAAGGGATTAAGTTTAATTTTGTTGCATATGGATTTCCAGTTTTCCCAGCACCATTTGTTGAAGATGCTATCCTTCCTCCATTGCATGCTTTTAGCCCCTTTATCAAATATAACATAGTTGTAGTTTTGTGGATTGGTTTCTGTGTCCTATATTCTGTACCATTTGTCCACCTGCCTGTTTTGGTACCAGTACCATGCTTTTTTTTGTTACTATTGCTCTGTAGTATTGTTTCTAGTCTGGAATGGCTATACCGCCAGATTCACACTTCCTGCTTAGCATTGTTTTTGCTATTCTGGGTCTTTTATTTTTCCATATAAATTTCATGATTGCTTTCTCTTTTTCTACATGAAATGCCATTGGGATTTTGATTGGCATTGCATTAAACTTCTAGAGAACTCGTGGTAATATCGCCATTTTGATGATGTTAGTTCTGCCTATCCATGAACAGGGTATATTTTTCCATATTCTAAGATCTTCAATTTCTCTCTTTAGGTTTCTGTAGTTTTCATTGTATCAGTCTTTCACCTCTTTTGTTAGGTTGTTTCCCAAGTATTTTATTTTTTCGAAGGATATTGTGTATGGCTTGGTTGTCCTCATTTGCATTTCAGAGGATTTTTCGCTGATATATAGGAATGCCTTTGATTTATGCATGCTGATTTTATATCCTGCCACTTTGGTGATTTCATTTATTAGCTCTAATAGTTTCTTTGTAGAACCTTTTGTGTCTGCTAGGTATAGAATCATGTCATCTGAAAATAGTGATAATTTAAGTTCTACTTTTCCTATTTTTATGCCTTTAATTTCTTTCGTCTGTCTAATTGCTCTGGCCAGTGTTTCGAGAACTATGTTGAACAGAAGTGGTGAGAGAGGGCATCCCTGTCTTGTTCCAGATTTTAGAGGGAATGCCTTCAATTTTTCTCCATTCAGAATGATGCTAGCCTGAGTCTTAGCATTGATTGCTTTTACAATATTGAGGTATGTTCCTGTTATTCCTTAGTTTTTCTAGAGTTTTGAACATAAAGGGATGCTGTACTTTGTCGAATGCTTTTTCTGCATCTCTCGAGATGATCATATGGTTCTTATTTTTAAGTCTATTGATGTGGGGAGTAACATTTATTGATTTCTGTATATTGAACCAGCCTTGCATGCCAGGGATGAATCTTACTTGATCATGGTGCACATTTTTTTTTTGAGCTGTCTATGTTCTTTTCAAGTTGAAATACTTTGTTTTCATTGTTTGATGTTTTATCTTCTAAATGTTCTTCTCTGCTGGTAGTGTTCTCAATTGAGTTTTCAAGTTGGTTTATTGCTTCCTGCATTTCTAGGATTTCTGTTTTTTTTTTTTTTTTATTTTATAACCTCATCTCCCTGTATAGTTGATCTTCTGCTTCTTTTATTTGTTTATGTAATTCATTGTCAAAGTGATCTTTCATTGTCTGATTTTGCTCTCTAATGTCTTCCCTGAGACTCCAGATTATCTGAAGCATGTATATCCTGAATTCTTTGTCTGACATTCCATCTGCTGCAGATATTACCTCTTCTAACGTTGACTTTAACTGAATTGCTTGTGGTCCTTTCTTTCCATGTCTTTTCATGCTGTTCGGTTTTCTTTTTGCTTGGTGAAACTGTTGTGTTATTGAATTTTTCCCCTATATATTTATATTGCTCTTGTATAGTTGCAAAGTCTCCCTCACAGGCACGGGCGGCAGCTCTACCCCTCCTACATTTGGGGCAATGTGCCTACCACACCAGCAGGACGCTGGGACTGTTCTGCTGGTCGAAAGCAGGTCCGCCTACCTTGAAGGTGTGAGCGGCAGCTCTGTCCCTCTGCGGGCGCTGGGCCTGTTCTGCCACTGGGTCGCAGATCGGCCTACCTTGCAGGAGCGGGCGGCAGTTCTGACCATCTGCGGGCCACTGGGCCTCATCTGTCTGTCGTTTGCAGGTCCGTCTACTTTGCAGGCGTGGATGGTGGCTCTGCCCCTCCCCCAACTGGGAAGATGTGTCTACCATGCTGGCGGGCCATAGGCCTGGTCTGTCGGTGTTTGCAGGTCCATCTACCATGCAGGCACGAGGGGCGTCTGTGACCCTCCGCAGATTGCTGGGCCTGTTCTGCCTGTGGGTCACAGGTCCGCCTACCTTGCAGGCGGGCGGCGGCTCTGCCCCTCCCGAAACCAAGGTGATTGGTTTTCCAAGCTGGCGGGTCTCTGGACTTGTTCTGCCCATGGGTCGCAGGTCCGCCTACCTTGCAAGAGCGATTGGTGGCTCTGCCCCTCCCATTCTCAATGTGTTTTTAAAGTTAAGAAATATGTGAATTCCTGTCTCCCTTTTTCTGTAGCCTATTCAACACATGTATTTTTTATGCACAAATAGAATGCTACCTGGTATCACACCTACATTTTTGTGAGGTGGCTGCATCGGCAAATACAAATTATGAGAAGAGATCATTCCTCCTAAATGCTGTAGGAACTGAATATTCAACCTATGGGTCAGCTTCCTAGTAGAACAAAATTACACATAAATCCATGTTCTGTAAAATATATATTTTTGCATCTGTGGATTATATACATTTCATGATGAATTTCAAATGGCGCATATATTACTACATTTTAATGTCTGTGTGTGTGTTTTGTGTGTGTGTATATATATATATATATATATATATATATATATAGTCTCCAGATTTTTCAAAATATGAAATATATGTGTCTTAAATACACTTCTAAAATTCATTCATGTTCATGTAAGTGGATTTATATTCAAATTTTCACAAGATTATTCTCAGAAATATTCATCCACCTGAAAAACACATTTGTTTCCTAGTACTGAAAACTATCTTCAGTGATTCGTGCATTGAAATCCTAATATTTCTACAGTAACTGACCCAGTTTAACATCAATGCATGTAGATTCCTATGGGACATGATGTGTATTTTGACGGTCATTTTTATTCAACACTGGTACATGACTATTTCTAAAGTTTATGCACATCATAGGACATATATTTCATCCACAATTTCGCAAATTTATAGGCATTTGTATCACTTTCAATCACTTCCTGCTTCAAAACACATGTATTCCTCCAGGTTTCATCTTTTAATGAGACTTCTTTCCAAACACATTATTTTCAATTTCCATAATCAATTTGAAGCAAAGCTCACACACTCTTCATGACAAACCATAATCCTCATATTGCCATTAGATATATAATGGGTTGAAATGAATTATTGTATATTAATATAAGATTTCTTATATATTTTCACATTTGAATTCAATCCATTATTTCAAGTTGGAACCAGTTATATTATTTATTCACAGAATGGCCAATTCATGCATTTTCTTTGTATTCATAGACACAGCGTACACCTTTTTGTACCCCGAATACAAAATTATACGTCTTCAAAAAATTGCTCCCAGAAATGGTGGATGAAACACTCATGTCACCTGATCAACATACACATTTAATCACAGTAATATTCTGGACACCAAATGCAAAGCTCACACTTATGATTATACCAAAGCCTAAATAGAAAGTGAACATGGATTACTAAAAACATCCATGTCCAGGTTTCCTAACGCTATCAAATGTCACTCCTATTGGTGACTACATATTTGTTTCTTCCTAAGACATTCAGTCTCTAACCGAAACTCTATTGCTAAAGAACTTTTGGTCCAAATCCTATACTCAATCTTTGTCCGATACTTCCCGACTATCTTCCTGATCCTTCTGACTATATCTGTTTGAGTGGATGTTCTCTTCTACATTCAATCATCCAAGGTACAAGTTCCTATGCCATTTTATATCAATTTATCTGAGACATCTGTGCAGAACATAATTCAAGATAATTATCCCAATCAAGGGCCCAATGACTTTCTGGGCTTCAAATCTTACCTAGATTTCTGTTTTCATACTTATATTTAACCTATATTCTTGTAAGTATCTCAGGTACCCAATACCATTATTCATCCCACAGAATGATTCCTAACCCAAATCAAACTTGTTATTAACCCTAACTATACACTGTTCTATCAATCTAACTTTACAGAAGAGCTGGATTAGAGTTTTTCTTACAATACAGGAATGTAGGAAATTTTCCACCTACTGAGAACCTCAAAGGTCCATGCAGAAATTATCCCTGAAAAACATGTATACAGATATGAAGAACCTGAGAGAGTAAAAGTCATCTTCCATCTCACACAACCTGGTCAGGATGTAGGGTTGTGTCTGAATCAGCCTCTCTCTTCTTAATGTAGAGAAGATGGACCAAACCAGGCAGGTCTGGAGAGCTGTTACTGGGGGCCAATGGTTGATATACCATTCAAACTTGTGAAAATGTCACAGGAATCGGGGCAGCCTCCTTTTCATGGGACCCTTGGAAGCAACTGTTAGGACAAAGTGGTTGCCAAACAGTGACATTATTCAGTTCCTGAAGGAAGTGACCTCACCTCACTTCCTTGGTAATGCAACTCTCTGAACTTGGCATCCAGGAATCCAGGTACCCAGAGCCAGTCCCAGTCCCAGTCCCAGTTGGCTCACTTGATTGGATTTACCAAGGACAGTGTCAGTTTTCCTTGGTACCTACTGATGTGAGGATGGCCAAATGCAAGGAAAGCTATGAAGACGGGTGTTTCCTGTGAAAGCAGGTAGTGGTTCACCACTGGCTCCTGACTATTTCAAAGAGTTGGCAAAGACACCAGATCTGAGAAAGTACAGGCCATTTCGGGGGAAAATACTATGGCCCACCAGTCAGAGGAAACTCCGGATAATCAAAGACCTACTTGGGGGAAGGAGGTGCTTTGTGGGTGTGAGTTTGTGGTATTGTCTCATGTTTTGAGAATAAGTAGGAAATGCGGTTTGTTTGATTTGGAGTGGACTGTTTTTAGTAAGTGGTTTGACAATGTGATGTTTCTTGTCTGTGTATCCCACTGTCTGTGGTTGTAGACATTAGAAAAGAGAATGCATCAATTGATGTGTCCTCTCTAGTAAATATCTTCATTCATACTGCCAATTTATGAATGGACTTTGGCTTGCCTTATGGATGGGCAACACCTACTAACTTCCTAAGTTCCTTATTTCTTCCTGAATTCAGGCCACTCTCCAGAATACGCTCATGGATTTATGTACCATCTCCAAACTCTGTGACATGGCCATGTACTAGATAGCTGAAGGGAATGGCTAGCATCTCAGAAAACTCAGATATCAGTGTGACCAGGAAAGTCTCAGTGGAGAAACCCTGCTTTGGGTCATTTGCTTATCAATGGTTCTGTTGCCCTGAATGTCAGGAAGTTCTTTCCCTCAGGCCACACCTTTGTGAAGCCTGAAAAAAACAGTTTTGAAATGGAAATGAATGGGCATCACCTGTGGATCTTGGCTTAATTGCTTTGGAAAAGGATGTGTCTGAATCAGCATTCTGGCCCTGTGTGAGGCTGTGGCTTAGATTCTCAGAACGTGATGGATCCAAAGAAAGATCCCATGTGTCCATCCAAAACCAAATTGGCCAAAAAAGCAGTCATTGTGGATGAAGTTTCTTGCCTCCTTCAATAAGGTTCCTGATTTCCATCAAGTGAGAATAGAGATACTTTGGGTCTAATGAGTTCTTCAAAGCTGTGCAGAGGCTAGCCCATAGGTGCTTGAGTTTTCCCATTACTCCAATTCACACGAAGAATCTATACCCGACAGCCAGTATGCCTCAAATTGGAGAAGCAAAGCAGTATTAAGGGCAGGCATATTTGGTCACTCCTGGTTAACAGGAAGGGTGTCCAGCCCACCCTGACTTTAGCCAAATGAGGGCAAAGGGAGCTTATTTTGGACACTCTCTTGGGCTGCACCCCTTATGGAAACCTCCTGCCAGAGGTTCTGATGTGTTTCTATATGGAAGAAGATGAGTGCCACGTGGGGTTTTTTTTGGTTTTAATTGTGGTCATTTGTGTGGTGGTTGGAAGAGATGACTGGGTCCACATCAGCTTGAACTCTGGTGTGATTCCCCTTAGAGACTGAGTTCTGGAACTGACCTCATAGAAGTATCGCCATAAATTGTGTTGGAGTTGTTGGAGGCCACGCATGAGATTCGCCCTTGAAACCTGAGATCTAGGCCCAGGATGGCTTTCCACAGAGCACTGAGAATCTCAGCAAGAATATCACTTGATTTTATGCTGAAACACTTGGTAGCCATAGTTGACAATCAAAACACACCTGGACCAAACATTGTAGAAATCAATGGGCCTGATTTCATGTGATCTTTTGGCCACACTTTGGGAAGCCTTGCCTGTGAGAATTCTCCAGAACTTTCATTGAAATAAGCTTCCACACCATTTAATGGTTCCTGAATGAAGTGAAACCCACAGTGCCTCCAACTTCATCCTTGAAAAATGGCTAGATAAAAACCATGAAATTTTTGAAATTCCCATGACCAGGTGGAAATGGAGAATTTTTGATATCCTGTTGCTGATCATGAGTATACCAGACAGTGCCTTGATTGAGTGGGTTTTATACAAATGGTGTAGAACAGAGATGCCAGTAAGTTGAAGCCTGCTGAGTAGTGGGCCTTGAGCAGTGGTGTGAAGGTGTGTGATAAAAAATCTGTGGTTGGGCCATGTGGATCTGCTATTGTCTTCCAAATGCTTGTGAATGACATGGTGCAGCTAGCAGACCCTTATATGTAAATGTTTCTTATTATATGGAGAAGTTTCAAAGAAATGTTCAGAATCAAGTTGCTATAGTCAAGGGGGCAAGCTATGTGGGATAGAAGCCTGATTGGTACATTATCTTGCAGACCCTGACACACCACACATGACAGAACTCCCTCTAGCACTGTGTCCCAGATGAGCTCCTTGTATTTCGTGAAGCAAACACCAAAATCCCAGTGCAGAAGCAAGAAACACCACAAAAAGTGGAGGATGACCAAATGGCTACAGAGTCCACACGGGGAGACACTTAGCCCCAGACGAAATATTTTACCTACAAAGAGCAAATTCAGCACTGCTGCCTCATGTTCATTGGAAAATAAGAAACCCCTCCTCCAGGTCACATAGATGCAGACCCAGCTTTGATGGTGTCACTACTAAGGAAGCTGAAGCTACTGACAATAACATATATTTCAAGTGCCAAACCTGAGAGGCAGTTTCTTAAGAAGTCTTTAGGCCAGCAGAACTCCATGTTTGTGGAGTGTTTACCTTGTCCCTTACTTTTGGAAACTCTTCTACCACCTCCAAGTTTTTGAACTCCTGAGCATATTCCATTCCAGATTTGTATTCACAGAATTTCTATCTCTTCTCCTCTAATTGTGTCTTACTTGGGTCGATGGTAATGTCATGGCATTGTTCTGGATGAGAGTGGGAAGTTTTTTGTGTAGCCCATATTTGCATACACATAGGATTCAATACCAATTTTCCATTCGGAATACTGAATCCCTGACACTAACCCATACCCTACTAGACTCTGACTATTAATTCTAATATGATTTAGAAAACTAACCAAACAGAATAGAAATACAAGCAGTTCAGAGGAGGCATGGAGTTTAGTTGAACTTGCATTTTGCATTATATACGGTAGGAGTTATAAACTGAGTCAAATTTTTGTGGAAATAATTGTCCATGTGCTTTTAAAGTTAACAAATATGTGAATTCCTCTCTCCCTTTCTCTGTAGCCTATTCAACACATGTATTTTTATATGCACATATAGAAATCTACCTGGTATCACACGTACATTCTTGTTAGGTGGCTGACTTGGCAGATACAAATTGTGAGAATAGATCACTTCTCCTCATCCATGTTGAAATTGAAATTTCAACCAATGGGTGATCTTCCTAGTAGAACAACATTATACATTAATCCATATTAAGTCAAATGAATATTTTTTGATTTGTGGATGATATATATTTCATGATGAATTTCGATTGGCATATATATTGCTACTATTTAATGTGTGTGTGTGTGTGTGTGTATTCTCCAGATTTCTCAAAATAAGAAATATATGTGTCTTATTTACACTCCCTAAATTCATTCATTTTTATATATGTGAATTTATAATCAACTTTTCACAGATTATTCTCAGAAATAGTCATCCACCTGAATTACATATTTGTTTCCTAGTACTGAAAACTAACTTCGGTGAATGGTGCATAAAAATCCTAATATTTCTACAGTAACTTACCTAGTTTAACATCAACGCAAGTAGACACTTATGGGACATGATGTGTATTTTGACGTTCATTTTCATTCAAAACTGGCACATTAATATTTCTTTAGTTTATGCACATCATAGATTTATAGGCAAGTTCATAGATTTATAGGCATTTGTTTCACTTTCAATCACTTCCTGCTTCAGAACACATGTATTCCTCCAGGTTTCTTGACTTGTCTTTTCATGAGACTTCTTTCCAAACACATTATTTTCGATTTCCACAATCACTTTTGAAGCAAAACTCATACACTTTTCTTGATAAACCATAACCCTAATATTACTATTAGATATATAACTGGATGGAATAAATGATTGTATATCAATATAAGATTTTGTGTATATTTTCAAATATCAATTCAATCCATTATTTAAAGTAGGAACCACTTCTAATATTTATTCACAGTATGGTCTATTCAGGCATCATCTCTATATACATAGACACAGGGTACACCTATTTGTACCACCAAAACTACTTTACATGTTTTCAAAATATTGATCCCAGAAATGGTGGAAATAATACTCATGTCACCTGATCTACATATACATTTTATTACAGTAATGATTGGACAAAAAAGCAAAGTTCACTCTTATGATTGTACCAATGTCTTAAAGAAAGTGAGCATGGATTATTAAAAATATCCATGTCCAGGTTGCCTAATGTGCTCAAATGTCAATCCTATTGGTGACTATATATTTATTTCTTCTTAAGATTATATTTTCAACCTCAAGTCTGTTGAAAATGTCTAAACCTATCTCTCACTTTATACATTGCCAGATTTCCTGAAGTCTCTAGTGATATCTGCTTTTCTACCTATTTTTCCCAGTTCATCATTGTGACTGACTCTTTATATGTGCTGACATTTACATTCACTGTCTACATGTAACCTTATTGCTAAAGGACTTTTGGTCCAAATCCTATATTCACTCTTCTTTCTATACCTACCGAATATCTTCCTTATCCTACCGACTATCCGTTTGTGACTGGATGTTCTCTTCGACATTCAATCATATCATTCTATATAGACTTATCTGAGACATCTGTGCAGAATATATTTCAAATCTAAGTATCCCAGTCAAGGCCCCAATGCCCTTCTGGGCTTTAAATCTTACCTAGATTTATATTTTCATATTTATATTTCACCTGTACATTCTTGTAAATATCGCAGGTTCAAAGTGCCATTATTTATTCCACAGAATGTTTCCTACTCCAAATTGAATATGTTATTAACCCAAACCACGCACTGTTCCCTCAATCTAACTTTACAGTAGAGCAGCAACAGAGTTGGTCTTACAATACTGGAATGTAGGGGATCTTCCACCTATTGAGAACCTCAAAGGTCCATGCAGAATGATCTTTTGAGGAGATGTAGGCAGATATGAAGGACTTGAGAGAGCAAAAGTCATCTTCCATGGCAAACATCTTGTTCAGGATGAAGGGATGTGACTGAACCAGCATCTATGTTCTTAATGTAGAGAAGATTGACAAAACCAGGCCTGTTTGGAGAGTTCTTTTCGGGTGCCTATGTTTGATATACCATTCTAAATTGTGAAAGTGTCAGAGGAATTAGATGCATCCTCCATGTCATGGGATACTTGAAAGCAACTGTTAGGACAATGTGGTTGCCAAGGCAGTGACCTCATTCAGTTCCTGAAAACAGTGAACTACCTCACTTCCTTGGTGATGAAACTCTCTGAATTTGGAATCCAGGAAGCCAGGCACCAAGAGCCAGTCCCTGTCCCAGTTACAATGGGCTCACTTGTTTGGTAATACCAAGGACAGAGTCAGACTTTCTTGCTACCTACTGATGTGAGGATGGCCAAATTCCAGGAGAGCTCTGAAGAGGGTCCTTTCCTGAGAAAGCAGGTAGTGGTTCACCGCTGTCTACTGAAAACTTCACAGGGTGGCCAAGGAGACCAGATCTGAGAAAGGACAGAATATTTTGGTGGAACATAATATGGCTCACCAGTCAGAGGACAGTCCGAATACTCACAGACCTGCTTTAGGGAAGGAGTTGCCTTTGTGGGTGTGGGTGTGAGTTTGTGGTTTTGTCTCATGTTCTGAGAATAGGTATGAAAGGCAGATTGTTTTGTTTGGAGTGGAGTGCTTTATAATGTCATTTGACAAGGTGAGGGTTTCTATCTCTGTATCCCACTGTGTCCATGGTTGTCAACATTTGAAAAGAGAATGCATCAATGGATTGTCCTGTCTAGTAAAAAGCTTTCCAGCATTCATCCTGCCCAATTGATGAATGGACTGCGACTTGCCTTATGAATAGGCAACACTTATTAACTTCCTAAGCTCCAGTTTTCTTTTTGGATTCTGGCCACTCTCCTGAATAGGCTCATGATTTTGTGTCTAAGATATAAACCACCTCCAAGCTTTGTTACACGGCCATGTACTGGAAAGCTGAAGGCAATGGGAACATCTCAGAGAACTAAGATATCAGTGTTACCAGGAAGTCTCAGTGGAGAAACCCTGCTTTGGGCTTTTTGCTTACCTACTGTTCTGTTGCCCTGAATGTCAGGAAGGTCTTTGCCTCAGGCCACCCTTTGAGAAGCCTGAAGAAAACAGTTTGCAAATGTAAATGAATGGGCATCACCTGTGGCTCTGTGCTTAATTTCTTGGAAAGGGATGTGTCTGAATCAGCCCCTTGGCCCTGTTTGAGGCTGTGGCTTATATTCTCAGCACCTGATGGATCTACAGAAATATCCCATGTGTGAATACAAAACCAAAATGGCCAAAAGAGAAGTCAATGTGAATGAAGTCTCTTGCCTTCCTCTGTAAGTCCTGACTCCTATCAAGTGAGAATAGATATCCTTTGGGTCAAATGAGTTCTTCAAAACCCGGCAGAAGCTAGGAAATAGGTGCTTGGATTTTCTCATGTCTCCAATTCACACAAAGAATCTATACCCGACAGTCAGTAAGAGTCAAAATGGAGAAGCAGAGCAGTATTAAGGGCAGGCCTATTTGATCACTCCTGGTTCACAGGAAGGGTGTCCAGGCCACCCTGAATTTATGCAAAAAAGGGCGAGGGTGCATATTTTGAATACAGTCTTGGGTTGTGCCCCTCATGGAAACCTGCAGCAAGAGGTTATGAAGAGTGTCTCTGTGGCCGAAGATGAGGGTCATGTGAAAGTGTTTTGGTTTCAACTGTGGTCATTTGTGTGGTGGTTGGAATAGATGAATGGGTCCACCTGGTCTTGAACTCTGCTGTGATTCCCCTTAGAGACTGAGATCTGGAACTGACCTCAGAGAAGTATTTCCATGAATTGTGTTGGGATTTCAGGAGGCCACGCATGAAAGTCGCCCTTGGAAACTGAGATCTAGGCTCAGGGTTGCTCTCCACAGATCACTGGGAATCTCAGCCATGATATCACCTTATTTAATTTAGAAAGACTTGGCAGTAAGAGTTGAGAGTCAAAACACTTGGATCTTACATTGTAGACCTCAATGGGCCTGGCTTCATGTGACCTTTTGGCCACTCTTTGGGAAGAATTGCCTGTGAGAATTCTCCAGAGCTTTCATTGACATGAGCTTCCTCACCATTTAATGTTCCCTAAATTAATTGAAACCCACAGTGCATCCAACTTCATCCTTGAAAAATTGCTAGATAAATACCATGAAATTTTTTACATTCCCCTAACCAGGTGGCACTGGAGAACCTATTGATGTACTGTTGCTGATCACGAGTGTACCAGAGAGTGCCTTCATTGACTGGGTTTTTTTAAATGGTGTAGAACAGAAATGCCAGTAAGTTGGTGCTTACTGAATAGTGGGTCTAGAGTGGTGGTGTGCAGGTGTGTGATAAAACATCTCTGGTGGGGCCATGTGGATCTGCCAATGGCTTCCATATGGCTTGTGCCTTACATGGTACATCCAGCAGAACCTTATAAGTCTGAAACCTCTCCATAAAAAGGCATGTTTTTATATGGAGATTTCAGGGTAATGTTCAGAATCAGGTTGCTATGGTCAAGCGGGCAATCTATGTGGGATAGAATCCTGGTTGGTGCATTCTCCTGAAGACCCTGACCCACCACACATGACAGAACTCCCTCCAGCACTGGGTGCCATTTGAACTCATTGTATTTCGTTAAACAAATACCAAACTCCTAGTGCAGCAGCAAGAAACACCACGAAAATTGGAAGATGACCAAATGGCTTCACAGTCCACACGGGGAGACACTTAGCCTTAAGTGTCCACAGTTTACCTACAAAGAGTGAATTCAGCACTGCTGCCTTATGTACTTTGGAAAATAAGAAACCATGTCCTACAGGTCACATAAATGCAGATACAGTTTTGATGCTCTCACTAGAAAGTAAGCTAAAGCTCCTGACAAAGACATATATTTCAAGTGCCCAAACTCAGAGGCAGTTTCTCAAGAAGTATTTAGGCCGGCAGAGCTCCATGTTTGTGGAGTGTTTACCTGTTAGACCAGGATGCAAGAAAAGACCACTGACTCCAATTGAAATCTAATTAAAGAAATCTTATTATTTCTACTGGTTGGGCTGCATCTCCCATGCAAAATGGCGGGAACAAGACAGCAACCCCACAGCCAAGCTTTATTGCCCAGAAAGTTACACAAAACATCAGTTACAGATAACAGATCTCTGACAAGCATCACACTAATGGTAGTTCATATTTTCGTTTGCTGGCCCCTACATCAGAATTTATGAGGACCATTAGAGCCTCAGAGAGGGTCGTTTTCTGGCCAGGGAAGGCCAATATTTATGAGGTGTCACTAAAGTTTCAGAGAGGACTGCTATCTGGTCAGAGAGTCAGGCATGGCTGAGTTCAAGGCACTGGCATGCATTCCAAGCAGGTTTAAAATTTGCAGTAATTTATAGTTAAGCCAAAATTATCTTTTCATGGCTTTGTGGCAAGATGGCTCCCAATTTTAATAAAAGATTAGGATGGGTCTATCATTCCCCCTTTTCTAATGTGTCCCTTTCAAATCTTTGATAGGGTAGGGGAAGAGCACTGAGAGAATTTTAATCCCTCAGGTAACAGTCTCCAAATTTTTAGAACTCACCCAAAACTGGATTCCTGATTTTACCTGACTTAATAACCTACTTATATTGATAGACTATTTATTTTTTGGCTCCATTGTTGTAAGAAAAGAGGTGTCAGACATTTTGGCGTCTTCTGAGCTGAGAGAGGGTGACGTGAGAGGGCACGGCGTGAGGGAAATGAGTTGTCTTTTAGAAGTCAGTTGAGGAACATGAGTTGCCTTTTAGAAGTCAGTTCGGTTTGAAGATTTGTTGGGGAAGAACAGGTTGTAAAGTCATCTGGGGATAGGTTCTTCTATGAGAGAAACAAAAACCCTGAGTACTGAATAAATGTTGCAGCAGCTGGAAAATGTCACTGTATAGAAGTTCCCTCCCCAGTCTTTAATATCCCCAGTTATCAGAACTGTAAACTTAATATTTAACTTTTAGTGTTACAGTTGTCCCTCCCCATAAGTTACAGTTTAATAATTTAATGTCATCAGATCTTGCAAAATCTTTTTACTAGAATGATCTCTGTGTCTAATAGAGAAACATTTAATTCTGTTACTCAGGGCTGGATAACCATACTAGCAAATACCAAGCCTACCTGTGTAGGTAACGAATATCTGTAGGCCTTAAACTAAAATCTTCTGCCTCTGGCAGCTCCTCTTTTTATAGTTATCAGGCATTCCTGTATGAGAATCCTTCTTTGTATTTTCCAGTCTTACTTATTTTGGGAGGCTAACATAAAGGGTATACCTTAAAATATTATTATTATGATGATGATGATTATTATTATTATTATTATTATTTAAAATGCCCAAGAATGGCTTTATTTTGCTTTCAATTGTCTTTGCTAAGTGTTTAAGATGAAGCAGGCAAACTGACTTTTGTTTCTATCTAATGTTAACAGTCAGCTGAGCTTTTATGGAAGTCAGTCCTGGGGAAACTTGAGAGCAGCTTCTCAGTTCTGCTAGTGCCATTTGTGCTAGGTGGGTCCAGGTCTTGCTTGACCATGTGCCTTCCCTCAGAAGCATCAGGGATGTCTCCCTTCTCTGATTACTCTCCTCTTCAAAACAAATGAACTGATTTAAATTCGGTTCTCCAGTGTTCTCATTAATCTCCCTAATCAGGAGGTTATGTGGCACAGAGTTGCAAGCCTCTTTAGAGAAGCCCCTGTACCCTGGATTCAGACTGATTCAGAGGGCAAGAGCCAAATATTGGTTTTCTCGTCCCTTTTCATTTAACTTTAATTTTAAATCCTAATCTTAAACATCCAGCAAATAAATTTTAACAGCCTTATATTAAGAGTACTGGGCTTTAATGTCAATAACTTTATAATTATTTATCTTTTTATTATTTGGGATCTGTATTATTCTGTCTTGTAGGTGATGACTTATTATATTGAATAAACCCATGTTGTGTTCTCAAAGCAACACTTCTGTAAAACACTAACAGGGAATTTTTAGATCACTTATAAGAAAAAATTCAAAATAAAATTAACAAGAGTAAAAATACTTAGTTCGTTTAATAGCTACCCTGAAATTTTTGGCTGAGTTATACATAATATCCCCTGTTTCAGATCCTAGTAATCTTGACAGAAAAAAAAAAAAACTTTTGAACATAACTTTAAATAAAATAAAATCTGAACTACTGCTTTCGTAGTTATTCTCACATGTAGTAAGATGGGACACAGAGCCTAATCTCAGGTAATGCAAGGTTCTTTATAAATCTTAAGTGTTTTAGTTCTAAAGATGATTTTTGTTTTTTTAATATCATTTTACAAAGTTTACATAAATTGTTTGAGGTCACATGAGTATTAGCTAACATTATATTATATCACATTTAAAACATGAATTAAAGAAAGGCTGAATGTTCTTAACATTTACATAGATTAGGCTCTCATTAACTTCAAAATATATTTAAATTGTTCCCAAATTTAAAAAGTAACATAAAACTTTACATATCTTATTGATAACAGGTAAATTAATGCCAAGTATATATATATATATATATATTTACCATACAACTTCAGAACACCAGCTTGATATAGTGCTCTTTTAAAGTTTCTACCTTACATACTCATATACCTGGAAGATATGAGCACATTAATAGCATCAAAATTACATTGATGTTTCTACATTAAGCCAGTTTTGCTTTTAAAAAAAATGGCAGTACAGTGCTTGTAAAATAACAGTTCTTATTTATTCAGTTATTTAATTTTTATGGTTGCTTGCTCTAGAAAAAATTTAAAGTTAATAAACACAATGTTATGGGTAAACTTATCTTTTAAGAAATTTTTGTCTCTTTAACACATGACTGATTTTGACAATCTTATAAAGACTTTAGTACAAACTTATAAAGCCTTAGTAAATCAATCAGATATCTAACAAAAGTACTCATGAATGAGTAATCCCATATCATATTTACTTTACTTATTTATCAAAATATTAGATAAATGTATTGAACAGTGTAAACCATATTGTTTTGCTGAAGGAAAAGTCCTAGAACCAAGTCATATTAGACAATTAATAGACATTAATATTTTATTAAATTTTTGAACTCCTAGAAAAACTTTTAAGCTTAAATTTAAAGACACTTATTTTTATCTGTTTATCCAATTTCAATTGCCATTGGTAAATCCAAACATGTGAGCCTACTGGGACTGGGACTGGAACTTGCTCTGGGTGCCTGGCTTTCTGGATCCCAAGTTCAGAGAGTTCCATCACCAAGGAAGTGATGTAGGTCACTTCCTTCAGGAACTGAATGAGGTCACTGCCTTGGCAACAACTTGGTCTTAGCAGTTGCTTCCAAGTGTCCCATGAGATGGAGCCTGCACCAATTCCTGTGACACTTTCACAAGTTAGAATGATATATCAACTACAGGCACCCAGTAACAGCTCACCACACAGGCCTGGTTTTGTCCATCTTCTCTACATTGAGAACATAGATGCTGGTTCAGTCACATCCCTTCATCCTGAACAAGATGTTTGCCATGGAATATGACCTTTGCTCTCTCAGGTCCTTTATAGCTGCCTACATCTTCTCAAGGGATCATTCTGCATGGACCTTTGAGGTTCTCAACAGGTGGAAGATCCACTACATTCCAGTATTGTAAGACCAACTCTGTTGCTGCTCTTCTGTAAAGTTAGATTGAGGGAACAGTGCATGGTTTGGGTTAATAACATGTTCAATTTGGGGTAGAAAACATTCTGCGGAATGAATAATGGTACTTGGAACCTGTAATATTTACAAAAATATACAGGTGAAATATAAATATGAAAACAGAAATCTAGGTAAGATTTGAAGCCCAGAAGGGCATTGGGGCCTTGACTGGGATACTTAGATTTGAAATACATTCTGCACAGATGTCTCAGATGAATCTATATAGAATGGCATAGGACCTTGTACCTTGGATGATTGAATGTCAAAGAGAACATCCAGTCAAAAAGGGATAGTTGGAAGAATTAGGAAGATAGTCTGAAGGTTTAGAAAAAAGAGTGATTATAGAATTTGGACCAAAAGTTCTTTAGCTATAGGATTTTGGGCAGAGAGTGAATGTCAATGTCAGCACATGTGAAGGGTCAGTCACAATGATGAACTGGGGAAAATAGGTAGGAAAGCAGATATCAATAGAGACATTAGGAAATCAGCAGGAGTATAATGTGAGTGATAGAATTAGACATTTTCAAAAGGCTTGAGGTTGAATATATAATCTTAGGAAGAAACAAATATGTAGTCACCAATAGGATTTACATTTGAGAGCATTAGGCAAAGTGGACATGAATGTTTTAGGTATCCAAGCTCACTTTTCATTCTGGCTTTGGTACAATAATAAGTTTGAGCTTTGCTTTTTGTGTCCAGAATATTACTGTGATAAAATGTATATGTAGATCAGGTGATATGAGTATTTCTTCCACCATTTCTGGAAGCAATATTTTGAAGATGTATAAATTATTATTGGGGGTGCAAATAGGGGTACACTTTGTCTATTAATATAGAGAAAATACAGGAATAGACCATACTGTGAATAAGTAATGTAACTGGTTCCAATTTTAAATAATGGATTGAATAGACATCTGAAAATCTACAGGAAATCTTATATTGAAATACAATCATTCATTCCAACCAGTTATACATCTAATGGTAACATTAGGGTATAATCTATCATAAAGCGTGTGTGAGTTTGGCTTCAAAAGTGATTATGGAAATTAAAAATAATGTGTTTGGAAAGAAGTCTCATGAAAAGCCCAGTCAAGAATCCTGGAGGAATGCATGTGTTTTCAAGTAGGAAGTGATTGAATGTGAAACAAATGCCTAAAAATTTGTGAATTTGTGGATGAAATACATATATTATGAAGTGCAAAAACTGGAGAAATAGAAATTTACCAGTGTTGAATAAAAATGAACGTCAAAATAGTGATGGTTTCCCATATAAATACACCTGAGTTGATGTTAAACTGGGTCAGTTACTGTAGAAATATTAGGATTTGTAACCACCATTCACTGTAGTGAGTTTTCTGTTCTAGAAAACAAATATGTATTTCAAGTGGATGAATATTTCTGAGAATAAACTTGTGAGAATTTGATTATTAATCCACATACATGAACATGAATGAATATTGAGAGTGTATATAAGACACATGTAATTCATATTTTGAAAAATCTGGAGAGCGTATACACACACACACACACAGACACAAAACACACACACAGACATTAACTAGTAGCAATGTATATGAAAAACGAAATTCATCATGAAATATATACCATCCGCAGATGGAAAAAATATTTATATTACTGAAAATGGATCTATGCATAATGATCTACTAGGAAGCTCACCCATAGGTTGAATTTTCAGTTCCAACAGCATTTAGCAGGAGGGAACTCTTCTCACAATTTGTATCTGCCAAGTCAGGCACCTCACAAAAATGTACGTGTGATACCAGGTAGGATTCTATATGTGCATATTAAAATACTTGTGCTGAATTGGCTAGAGAGATAGGGAGTCAGAAATTCACATATTTGTTAACTTTAACAACACATGGAGAACTATTTCAATTAAAAATTGACTAGATTTATAACACCTACCCTTTATCTTGCAAAATGCAAGTCCAATATACACCATGCCTCCTCTGAACTGCTTGTATTTCATTTCTGTTTGGGTTATTTTTTCCATCATATTAGCATTAGTAGTTAGAGTCTAGTAGGGTATGGATTAGTGTCAGGGATTCAGTATTTCAAATAGAAAATTGGAAAATGAACCCAATGTATATGCAAATATGTGCTACACAAAAATCTTCCGACACTCATCCAGAACAATGCCTTGACATTACCTTCACCCCAAGAAAGACACAATTAGAGGAAAAGAGGTAGAAAATCTGTGAATACATATCTGGATTGAAAAATGCATAGGAGTTCACAACATTGGAGGTGGTAGAGGAGTTTTCAATAGTAAGGGACACGGTTGATACACCCAACCTGATCTTTTATTAAAATTAGGAGCCATCTTGCCACAAATCCATGTAAAGCTAATTTTGGCTTTACTATAAATTGCTGCAAATTCTGAACCTGCTTGGGATGCCTGCCCATTCCTTGAACTCACCCATGCCTGGCTCTCTGACCAGATCGCAGCCTTCTCTGAAACTTCAGTGACACCTCATAAATATTGGCCTTCTCTGGCCATACAACGACCCTCTCTGAGGCTCTAATGGTCCTCATAATTTCTGATGCTGGAGCCAGCAAAAAAAAAAAAAAAAAGTGTAAATGACAATTAGTGTGATGCTTATCAAAATTCTGTTTTCTGTAACCCCCCTTTTGTGTAACTTTCTGGGCTATAAAGCTGGGCTCTAGAAAAGGTGGGTTTGCTGTCTTGTTCTCGCCATTTTGAGAGGGAGAAACAGCCTGGACGCTTGAAATAATAAGCTTGCCTTAATTTGATTTTAATTGGAGTCAGTGGTCTTTTCTAGCAGCCTGGTCTAACATTTTGTAGTTTCCTAGCGAGCTGACCCTGCCCCAACAAATCACAAGACCAGACTGCTGGAAATTCTGAAGCTGGCCTTCCCTCCAGGGCTCCGGCTTGGAGACGCAAGTTCCAAGGCCTTGGAGTGAGCTTTTGGTCCATGGAGCACTGCAGTGAACCACCACACTAAAACTATTAGCAAGCACCTTGTGGAGGTGGCCTCCATAGTTTAGTGCCGCCTTTATAACATCTGATATCTGGTTAAGGGAGATCTATTCTGATGACAGAGAGGTGGCCTGGGGAAGTTCACATATACTCCTGTCTGGGACAGTAAAGAGAATCGTTCTGTCCTCTGTTCTGTTCTGTAGAGAATTCCTCTGAAAGGGTAGAGACGTGCCAACGGGCACGCAGGAGATCTTATCCTGGAGCTTTAGCAAGAAGTTGCATTGCTCCACTGTTTTTCTGTTTCGGCGCTGGGTCTCTGGGATTTTTTTTGTGTTTTCTTCTGTGTTCTATATGTTTTTTGTTGTTTGTTTTTGTGCGTTTTGTTGATGTTTCCTATGGTAAAAACTTAAGGATATTGGACGTGGAAATGGGTAATAAGGCAAGTAAGCCTGACACCCTTTTGACTGTGTTTTAAGGAACTACGATGAACACTACCCCCCTTTGTTAAGCAGGATGAGAGAAGCCCCTAGCTGGCTGTCTGGAGCACACCCACTGCAGAGGGCAATGCCTGCTGGGGATCTAAGAACTGAGTATCTCCCAGGTTAACAAGTGAAACTCTTTTAAAACCCCTTGTCCCTCCAGATCAGGAGAGTCACAAACTTTGGGCACAGTCCCCTGTATTTCTCCTTTGTTAGCAAAACAATAAACTTCCGTTTTTCTTTTTCTCAAAACCCTGTCATCATTATTAAATTGGCATTAATTGGCTGACTACTGAAATGTTAGGAGATGGAGTGTGCGTGGCATGGAACCGAACCAGAGGAGCTAATCCTGTAAGTAAAAGGAGGGACTGATTTTGATCCTACAGAACAAGGTTAATGTTTTCTGATCAGATCTATCTTTGACCAACTGGAGTTTTTGAAACATTGCAATGAAGATTTCACCTGTGAAAAGCTACAAGGCCTTTACTATTATTATGTGTGCACACTTTTGTTATGTGTTGTATGTCTATATATACATATGTCCGTATATCATATATATGATATACAAATTAACATATATACAGAGCACTCATAAAAAAAAACGCTCATAAAAACAAATTTTAAAAAGTGGATCCAAAGATCTTTAATTCACGTGATTTAAATGGTTCAATTTAAATTGGATAAAAAGATAAAAATAAATTTCTTTAAATTTAAGCTTACAAGTTTTTCTAGGTGGTCAAATATCTAATAAAATATTAATGTCCACAAAAGTTCTAATATGCTTTCGTTCTAGGATTTTTTCTTCAACAAAAAAATGGTTTACACTGTTCAATACATTTGTCTAATATTTTGATAAATAAGTAAAGTAAATTTTATATGGGATTACTCACTCATGAGCAATTTTGTTAGACATCTGATTGATTTACTAAGGTCTGTACAAGTTTGTACTAAAGTCTGAATAAAATTGTAAAAATCAGTCATGTGTTAAAGAGACAAAAATTTCTTAAAACATAAGTTTACCCATAACATTGTGTTTATTAAGTTTTATTTTTTCTAGAGCAAGCAACCATAAAAATTAAACAACTGATTAAATAAGAACTGTTATTTTAGAGAACTGTACTGCCATTTATTTAAAAGCTAAACAGTTAATGTAGAAACATCAATGTAATTGTGATGCCATTAATGTGCTCATATCTTTCAGGTATACTAGTCTGTAATGTAGAAACTTTAAAAGAGCATTATATCAAGCTGGTGTTCTGAAGTTGTATGGTAAATATATATATATTTTAATATGGCATTCATTTACCTGTTTTCAATAAGATATGAAAAGTTTTATATTACTTTTTACATTGGGGAACAATTTAAATGTTTTTTTATGTTAATGAGAGCCTAATCTATGTAAAGGTTAAAATCTTTCAGCCTTTAATAAATTCATGTTTTAAATGTGATATAATATAATGTTAGCTAATGTTCATGTGACCTCAAACAATTTATGTAAACTTTGTAAAATGAAATTTAAAAAAACAAAGATTATCTTTAGAACTAAAACACTTAAGATTTATAAAAAGCCCTGCCTTACCTGAGATAAGGCACTGTGTCCCATCTTACTACATGTGACAATGACTACGAAACCAGTAGGTCAGATTTTATTTCATTTAAAGTTATTTTTAAAAGACTTTTTTTTCTGTCAAGATTACTAGGGGATATAATATATAACTCAGCTAAAAAATTCAGGGTAGCTATTACACAAACTAAGTATTTTTACTCTTGTTAAAAATTTTTATTTTGTAATTTCCTTATAAGTGATCTAAAGATTCCCTGTTAGTGTTTTAAATAAGTGTTGCTTTAAGAACACAACATGGGTTAATTAAAGATAATAAGTTATCACCTACAAGATAGACAGAATAATACAGATTCCAATTAATAAAAAGTTAAATAATTATAAATTTATAGACATTAAAGACCAGCACTCTTAATATAAGGCTGTTAAAATTTATTTTCTGAATGATTAAGATTAGGATTTAAAATTAAAGTTACATGAAAAGGGCCAAGAAAAACAATATTTGGGTCTTTCCCTCTGAGTCAGTGTGAATATAGGGAATAGGGGACTTCTCTAAGTGCTTTGCAACTCTGGGCCTCATAACCTCCAAATCAGGGAGATTAATGAGACCACTGGAGAACAGAAAGCCAATCAGTGCATTTGCTACAAAGTGGAGAGTAAACAGAGAAGGGAGACATCCCTGATGCTTTTGAGGGAAGCCACATGTTCAAGCAAGACCTGGACCCACCAAGCGCAAATGGCACTAGCAGAACTGAAAAGCTGCTCTCAAGTTTCCCCAGAACTGACTCCCATGAAAGCTCAGCTGACTGTTAACAATAGATAGAAACAAAAGTTAGTTTGACTGCTTCATCTTAAACACTTAGCAAAGACAGTTAAAACCAAAATACAGCCTTTCCTGGGCATTTTAAATAATAATAATAATAATAATAATAATAATAATAATAATAATAATAATATATTTAAGGTATACCCTTTATGTTAGCCTCCCAAAATAAGTAAGACTGGAGGCTACAAAGAAGGATTCTCAGACAGGAATGCCTGATAATTATAAAAAGAGACTATCAAGAGGAGCTGCAAGAGGCAGAAATTTCTAGTTTAAGGCCTATAGATATGCCTAACCTACACAGGTAGGCTTGGTGTTTGCTAGTACGTTTATCCAGCCCTGAGTAACAGAATTGAAGGTTTCTCTATTAGACACAGAGGCCATACTAGTAAAAGGATTTTGCAAGATCAGATGTCATTAAATTATTAAACTGTATCTTATGGGGAGGGACAACTGTAACACTAAATGTTAAATATTAAGTTTACAGTCCTGATAACTGGGGATATAAAATCCTGCTGAGGGAACTTCTATACAGTGACATGTTCCAGCTGCTGCAACATTTTTTCAGTACTCATGGTTTTTGTTTCTCACCTAGAAAAGCCCATTCACAGATGACTTTACAACCTGTTCTTCCCCAACCAGACTTCAAACTGAACTTATTTCTAAAAGGCAACTCATGTCCCTCAACTGACTTCTAAATGGCAACTCATGTCACTTACACTGTGTCCTCTCACATCACCCTCTCCCAGCTCAGAAGAAGCCAAAATGAGTGACGCCTCTCATCTTACAACAATGGAGCCAAAAATAAATAGACTATAAATACAAGTAATTAATTATGTCAGGTAAAATCAGGAATCCAGTTTTGGGTGAGTTCTAAAAATTTGGAGACTGTTACCTGAGGGATTAAAGTTCCCTCATTGCTCTTCCCCTACTCTATCAAAGATTTGGAAGGGACACATTAAAAAAGGGGGAATTATAGATCCAACCTGATCCCTTATTAAAATTGGGAGCCATCTTGCCACAAAACCATGAAAAGATTATTTTGGCTTTACTATAAATTACTGCAAATTCTGAACCTGCTTGGAATACCTGCCCGTGCCTTGAACTCACCCATGCCTGGCTCTCTGACCAGATCACAGCCTTCTCTGAAACTTCAGTGACACCTCATAAATATTGGCCTTCCCTGGCCATACAACTACCCTCTCTGAGGCTGTAATGGTCCTCATAATTTCTGATGATGGGGCCAGCAAAAAAAATATAAACTAGCAGTAGTGTGATGCTTCTCTGACTTTTGTTATCTGCAAATCCACTTTTGTGTAACTTTTTGGGCTATAAAGCTTGGCTGTAGGAAAGGTGGGGTTGCTGTCTTGTTTCCGCCATTTTGAGAGGGAGAGGCAGCCTGGCCAGTGGAAATAATAAGCTTGCTTTAATTTGATTTTAATTGGAGTCAGTGGTTTTTTCTTGTGTCCTGGTCTAACAGGTAAACACTCCAAAAACATGGAGCTTTGCCGGCCTAAAACTTCTTGAGAAACTGCTCCTGACCTTGTGCACTTGAAATATATGTTGTTGTCAGGAGCTTTAGCTTCTTTGTAGTGAGACTATCAAAGCTGGGTCTGCATCTATTTGACCTGGAGGACATGGTTTCTTATTTTCCAATGAACATGAGGCAGCAGTGCTGAATTCTTTCTTTGTAGGGAAACTCTGGTCACTGAAGGCTAAGTGTCTCCCCGTGTAGACTGTGAAGCCATATGCTGATCTTCCACTTCTCATGTTGTTTCTTTCTGCTGCACTGATAGTTTAGTATTTGCTTCTGAAATATAAGGAGATCATCAGAGATTCAGTCCTGGAGGGATTTCTCGCACGTGTGGTGGTTCAGGGTCTGCAGGAGAATACACCAATCAGGCTTCTATCCCACATAGCTTGACCCCTTGACCATTGCAACCTGATTCTGAACATTGCCCTGGAACCTCTTCATATAACAAGATGCCTTATAAAAAGAGGTCAGACATATAAAGGATTACTGGCTGCACAATGTCAGCCACAAGCCATTTGGAAGTCAATGGCAGATCCACATGGCCCCACCAGAGATGTTTTATCACACACCTGCACACCATAGCTCTGGGGCACTACTCAGCAGGTTCCAACATACAGGAATCTTTGTTCTACACCATTTTCATGAAACCCAGTCAATCAAGGCACTGTCTGGTACACTCATGATCAGCAACAGGATATCCAAAGGTTCTCCAGTGACATCTGGTAATAAGAATTTCAAAAATTTCATGGTATTTAGCTAGCCATTTTTCTGGATGAAGTTGGAGACACAGTAGGTTTCAATTCATTCAGGAAATATTAAATGATGAGGAAGCTCATTTCAATGAAATCTCTGGAGAACTCTCACAGGCAAGGCTTCCCAAAAAGTGGCCAAAATGTCACATGTAGCCAGGCCCATTGAGTTATACAATGCAAGGTCCATGTGTATTTTGACTCTCAACTATGGTTGTCAATTCTTTCAGAATAAAATCATGTGATATCCTAGCTGAGATTCCCAGTGTTCTGTGGAGAGCCACCCTGGCCTAGATCTCAGTTTCCAAAGGCAACTCTCATGCGTGGCCTCCTAAATCCCAACACAATTCATTGCAATACTTCTCTGAGGTCAGTTCCAGAACTCAGTCTCTAAGGGGAATCACACCAGAGTTCAAGCCCTGGTGGACACAGTCATGTCTTCCAACTGCCACACAAATGACCAAAATTAAAACCAAAACTCTCCCACATGGCCTTAATCTTCTTCCATATAGATGCTCATCAAATTCTCTGGCTGGAGGTTTCCATAAGAGGTGCAGTCCAAGAAAGTGTTTAAAATATGCTCCCTTGACCTATTTTGCCTAATGTCAGTGTGGCCTGAACACCCTTCCTGTGAACCAGGAGTGATCAAATAGGCCTTACATTATTACTGCTCCACTTTTGCAATTTGAGGCCTACTGGCTGCCAGGTATAAATTCTTTATGTGAATTGGAGTCATGAGAAAACCCAAGAATCTATGGTCTAGCCTCTGCAGACCATTGAAGAATTCATTTGTCCCAAAGGATCCCTATTCTCACTTGATGAAGGTCAGGAACCTTACAGAAGATGGCGAGAGAGTTCATCCACAATGACTGCTTCTTTGGCCATTTTGGTTTTGGTAGCACACATGGAATCTTCCTTTAGATCCATCAGGAGCTGAGAATCTAAGCCACAACCCCACACAGAACCAAGAGGCAGATTCAGACACATCCCTTTCCTAAGCAATTAAGCAAAGAGCCACAGTTGAAGCCCATTCATTTTCATTTGAAAACTCTTTTCTTTAGACTTCAAAAAGGGGTAGCCTGAGGCAAAGACCTTTCTGACATTCAGGGAAAAGGACCAATAGGTAAGCAAATGGCACAAAGCAAGGTTTCTCCACTGAGACTTTACTGGTCACATAGATAACTGAGTTCTCTGAGATCCTCCCATTCACTTCAGTAATCATGTACATGGCCATGTCACAGAGCTTGGAGGTGATACATATCTTGGACAAAAAACCACTATCCTATTCTGAAGAGTGCCCAGAATTCAGGAAGAAAACAGGAACATAGTAAGATAGTACGTGTTGCCCATCCATAAGGCAAGTGACAGTCCATTCATAAATTGGGCAGGATAAATGCTGGGATGCTTTGTACTAGACAGAAAACATCCATTGATGCATTCTCTATTGTAATGTCTACAACCACGGACACAGTGGAATACACAGACATAGAAACACTCGCCTTGTCAAACAACTTACTAGAAAAAGTCCACTCCAAACCAACCAAACCGTCTTTCTTACCTATTCTCAGAACATGAGAAAAAACCACTAACTCACTCCCACACCCACAAAGTCACCTCCTTCCCTCAAGTAGGTCTGTAACCATCCAGAGTGTTCTCTGACTGGTGGGTCATAATATGTTCCCCCGAAATGGCCTATCCATTCTCAGATCTGGTGTCCTTGGCAAACTCTGTGAAGTTGTGAGGTGCCTGTGGTAAGCCACTACCTGATTTTTCAGGAAAGTCCCCTCTTCCAAGCTCTACTGGCTTTTGGCCATCCTCACATCAGTAGGTACCAAGAAAGACTGACTCTGTCTTCAGTAACAACAAACAAGTGAGCCCACTGGGACTGGGACTGGGATTGGCTCTGGGTGCCTGGCTTCCTGGATCTCAAGTTTAGGGATTTCCATCACCGAGGAAGTGAGGAAGGTCACTTCCTTCAGGAACTGAACGAGGTGCCTGCCTTGGCAACCACTGTTTCCTAACAGTTGCTTCCAAGTGTTCCATGAAATAGAGGCTTCCCCTACTTCCTGTGACATTTTCACAAGTTAGAATGATATATCAATCATAGGCACCAAGGAACAGCTCTCCATAAAGGCCTGGTTTGGTCCATCTTCTCTACATTAAGAAGAGAGAGGCTGATTCAGACACATCCCTTCATCCTGATCAGGTTTTTTTGCCATGAAAGATGACTTTTTTCTCTCAGGTTCTTCATCGCTGCCTACATCTTCTTCAGAGATCATTTCTGCATGGACCTTTGAGGTTCTCAGCAGGTTGAAGATTCCCTACATTCCTGTATTTTAAGACCAACTCTGCCCATGCTGTTCTCTAACGTTAGATTGAGGGAACACTGTGTGGTTAGGGTTAATAACAGGTTCGATTTGGGTTAGGAATCATTCTGTGGGATGAATAATGGTATTGGGAATCTGTGATATTTATAAGAATATAGATGTGAGATATAAGTATGAAAACAGAAATCTAGGTAAGAGTTGAAGCCCAGAAAGGCATGGGGACCTTGATTGGGGTACTTAGCATTGAAATACTTTCTGCAAAGATGTCTCAGATAAATCGATATACAATGGCATAGGACGTTGTACCTTGGATGATTGAATCTCGAAGAGAACCTCCAGTCAAAAAGGGATAGTCATTCAGATTAGGAAGAGAGTCGGTAGGTTTAGAAAGAAGAGTAAATATAGGATTTGGAGCAAAGTTCTTTACCAATAGAGTTTCGGTTAGAGAGTGAATGTTAATGACAGTCCATGTGAAGAGTCAGTCTCAATGATGAACTGGGGAAAATATGTAGGAAAGCAGATATCAGTAGAGACAATAGGAAATCAGGCAAAGTAATAAGTGAGTCATAGGATTAGGCATTTTCAACAGGGTTGAGGTTGAATATATAATCTTAGGAAGAAACAAATATGTAGTCACCAATTGAATTGACATTTGAGAGCATTAGGCAACCTGGACATGAATGTTTTTAGTAATCCATGCTCACTTTCCATTCAGGCTTTGGTGAAATTAAATAAAATAGGTAGTTGTCACTTTCTGTATTTCTGTATGCTTAACAAAACACTGTTGAAATCTTGAAAACTTTTTGCTAATCTTGTTCCCAGAATGTGCTGTCCCCAACTGCCAAACTGCAGAATTACTCCCTCACCCCTTTTCACGCAAACCGCCCACTCGCCCTGACCCATCAATAAACTTCCCTCCTTGCCTTCTCCAAGGAAAGTATATAAGCTCTGCATAAACTGTTCTCAGGGCTCTCTGCTCTATTCAAGTGAGCTCTGAGCCCCAGAATTCTGGAACTTTTGCTGTTGCATGAGACAGTCTCTTGGTGGTCTCTTCCTCTGACACTCACCCGAACTTTACTTCTGAGGGACCCAGCGAGATCCAGCAGCGGTGGATGAAAGACCCCCAGTGGGCTTCTCTCAGGGTAAATAATGCGCCTCTTTCTGGTTTCAGGTTTCAGGTTAGGGATGGGCAAAATGGCTATCAGTGATGAGCGTGATCTCTCTCTGATGGTGGCTGACAGATATGTCACAAAGCCACAGGCCACGTGCCTGGGGGACACCCCAGAGGACTCAGGAAATCGAGAAACAATAGTCTCCTCAACTCAGTGATATTTTGTTTTGCATTCAGTATTGCCAGCCCTTTAGGTTTTGCCGGCTACTCAGTCCTGGTCTCAGTATTGGATGTCCATTGCCTGACTTTATTGTCTTGTGTTGTCTGTGTCGTGTGTCATTGCTTTCACTGTTTGTGTATCTTTCCTATGGGACAGAGCACCTCAACGCCTCTGTTCCTGACCCTTGATCACTGGACCAAAGTCTGCGTAAGAGCTCAGAAACTTTCTTTTTCAGTATAATGCCGGACCTGGCAAACTTTCTGTGCCTCAGCATGACCCACCTTTGGAGTCGGATGGCCCCCAGTAGGAACTTTCTACTTCCCACTAATTTGAAAAGTCAGAGATATTGTCTTTCAGCCGGGGCCACATAGCCATCCAGATCAACAGCCATATATCTTAACTTGGCAGGAACTCTGCAAATCTCCTCCTCCATGGGTGAAGCCTTTCCTTGTCCCTGCCCCCACTCCTACTGCTTCCCCCACGAATTTATCTCTCAAACCCTCTGCTCCTCCTCCTAAACCCTCTGTTCATCTTGAGTCTCAAGACTCTACTGGACTCTCCACCCCCTCCTTATGCCCTGCCCTCGTCCCCCAACCTCCAACACCCTCTAAGTGATTGTCCTGCTGCTGACTCAGACTCTCCGCCATTGGAGAAATCTAGGCCAGCCCAGCGCCCTCCAGATGACTAACCCGCAACACACACAGCCCCTCCTTCACTGGAGGAAGCTGGCCCGGCCAAAAAAACTCAAAGAACTCACCGGCAGGGAATAAACTTTGAAGTGGATACAGGGGCAGTATACTCACCCCTTAAGGCCCCATTGGGTCGTCTATCAAAAAAAAAAGGACTCTAGTTCAAGAGGCTAATGTCAGTAAATATGAAGCATAGAAAACGATGAGGACCATGGACCTGGGGAAAGGAAAAATCCATCACTCCTTCCTAGTAATCCCAAAATGCCTGTCCCCATTGATGGGCAGAGATCTGTTCAACAAGCTCCAGGCCAGAATAATTTTTAACCCTGAAGGTGCCCAAGTGAAATTTCTAAATCCTTCAGTAAAAATTCCTATACTCACGGCTTTAACTATGTCAGTAGAAGATGAACATCAACTCGTCACACCCCCCAAGACTGATCAAACAGGAAAGCTGCCCCAGAAATGGATAACAGATTACGTAGAAGCCTGGGAAAAAACTGCTGGATTAGGACTAGACATGAAACAACCTTCAATAACAGTGGAGTTAAAAACTCCTTATGTCAAAAAATATCCTCTGAGCAAAAAAGCTAAAGATGGGATTAGGCCCCATATTCAGAAATATCTGGCCTTAGGGGTCCTAAGGCCCTGTCATTCGAACTGTAACACTCCCCTGCTACCAGTAAAAAAATCCAGGAACCGGGAACTATCACTCCATTCAAGACCTAAGAGAGATCCACAACAGAGTGCAGGACATTCACCCCACACTACATAATCTGTACAATCTTCTTATCACTCTGAACCCTGAGCGGAAATGGAATACTGTTCTGGACTTAAAAGATGCATTCTTTTGCTTGCCTCTGCATAAAGATAGTCAGTTGCTATTTGCTTTCGAGTGGCTAGACCCAGAACCTGGAACGTCTGGTCAACTAACTTGGACTAGACTCCCACAGGGGTTCAAAACTCCCCCACACTTTTTGATGAATCCCTCCCCAGAGAGTCAGCCTGCTTCAATATGTGGATGACCTGCTACTGGCAGCCAACACCAAGGAAAACTGTGAACTGGGACCCAAGCACTATTATCCGAGCTTGCTCAACTCGGGTATAGAGCTTCTTCCAAAATGGCCCAAATTTGCCAGCAAGAAGTAATCTTCCCAGGCTATTCCCTTAGGGGCGGTAAACAATGGCTCACGGAGCCCAGAAAACAAACCGTTGAGCAGATATCACCCCCATCTTACAGCAGACAACTCAGAGAGTTTCTTGGGACTGCTGGCTTTTGCAGGTTATGGATCCATGGGTTTGCGTCCTTAGCTGCTCCTTTATACCCGCTGTTAAAGGGAGATGCCCAATTCCAACAGACCCCTGAGCACCAGCAAGCTTTTGATAACATCTAAAGACACTGACAATGAAATCCTCAACTTCACTGAGCCCAGCCTGCATTTTCAGAAAGCCCTAAACTACTTTAAAAAATGTACATCAACTCACCTTGGTTCGAAGAAACTGCAGTCATTCCTGAAGGATCAAGAACAGAGTTTTCCACTAACCGTCTCAGAGCGAAAGGAAATAAATAAACGGGTAAAAAAAACCTGTCGGGTCTGTCAATTCGTTCATGCTTACCCTTCCAAGTTTCCTGCAGGAAAGCACCTACAAGGAACCAGACCAGGACAATTCTTGGAAGTGAACATTTCTGAAATTAAGCCAGCAAGGAATGGTCTTAAATATCTCCAAGTCTTTGTAGATACATTTTCAGGATGGATTGAAGCATTCCCCACAAAACAACAACAACAACAAGAACCAAAAAAATAAAAAATAAAAAATGACACATATGGTGGTCAAGAAGATTCTGAAAGATATTTTTTCCAAGATACAGAGTGCCTAAGGTAATTGGGTATGATAATGGATCGGCATTCATGGCCCAGGTAAGTCAAGGATTAGCCAGGACCCTGGGGATTAATTGGAAGTTACATTGTGCTTATAGACCCCAGAGCTCAGGAAAGGTTAAAAAAAGTAAATAGAACCATTAAAGAGACCTTAAGGAAATTAAACTTAGAAATCGGCATAAAGATTGGACTATGCTCCTGCCTTATGCACTGTTTCATGCCAGAAATTCTTATACTCCCTCTGATTCTTTGTGTAACCTCACCCGCTATGAAATTCTCTATGGTCCCTCCTGCAGTAAGGGACCTATCCCCAACTCTAAGACCTAACGATCACTTCCACATCCCATTGCTTGACTGACTTAAATCTCTTGAAAGAACTCAGCGATACCTGTGGAAAAAGCTGGCCACTGCATACCAACCTTTGGACAAGGGGACTCCACATCGATATCAAGTAAGATACTTCGTCTACATAAGTCGACATCAGGTGTCATTCTTTGAACCCCGCTTAAAAGGACCATGCCAGGTGCTACTTATAACACCTACAGTGGTAAAGGTATACGGAATCACTTCCGGGATCCATGCCTCTCATCTCAAGCCTGCATCCTGTCCAGACTCTGGCTGGAAACTGGAAAAGACTGGTAACCCTTTGAAATTGTGTATTCGCCATGTGGATAAGGCTATAGACTCTCCCCTTGGCCAATAGTTGTCCGAAACCCCATCAGCCTGTTCAGCAGCGATGGCTGATCCCAAATCATACTGGAAAAGAAGTTTGGTCTATCTTGCATATAGCCCTCTTAGGGACCTGGTGGCCATCTCTTCACCCAGACGTTTGTCAGCTGGCTATAGGTCTTTCCTATTGGGATATTCCTGATGAAGAGGATTCCACTAAAATTCCATTAAATCCCTTACATACCATAGGTAATGGAAACAAACATTATGGATTTAGGGACACGTGAGCCAGATGCAGGTTGACTAGCCTAGATTACTATGTTTGCCCAGCAGACTATCAAAGGCACAAACAGCCAGAGCTGTGTGGGGGAAAAGCCAACTTCTTCTGTAAGTCATGGGGATGTGAGCATATAGGGGCTGCCTGGTGGAACCCAAACTCCTCATCAAATTTACTACACAGCATTGGGCATATTACCAATTAGACAACCAAAACCGATGGCCCCCAAATAGGTCTCTAGATCCTCAAATTCTGCATGTCCTTTTTAACTTCGGCAAGTGCTCAAAAGGGTGGAAGGAAATTCCCCTATGTGGAGGCCTTTTCCCTCCTTTGCTCACATCCTGAACTATGCTTCTCCAATAGATCCTCACCCACAGCTTTGTACTCCAGACTCTCTGCTGTCACTTCCACATCAGCAACCTGATTTCTCCCCTCTAATTACTAGATCAAACACCCAAACCTCCGCCGGTTCTCAGACGATTGCCCCCTTGCTGAGGTAGCAGGTACAGAGGTACCCATCCACCCACTCACTCTTCTCTTCTCCTGTTAGTGCCCACACCGGGTCCCACCAGGTCCTCTTACCAGCTAACCCAAATCTCAAACCAGCTAAGGAGAGCCCTCAGACCCCTATCCAAGATGTAATGAAAATGGCCTTTAAAGTTGCTTTGTCATCACTGAAAACAGGTTACTAAAATTAAAATTTTCTCAGAGGCTTTTTGGGATACTCACTCCCGTCTTCCCCTCTGCCCTACCTGTTCTAGTTCTCAACTTTTTGTTGCCTGGAAAATGCCAAACCCCTTTCACATTATTCTTTTACATCTCTCCTTCCTCATTCTCAGAACCAAGTAGCTTCTCTCAGACCTGCCTTCCCAGTCTTCCCCCTCTGTGCCAGGCCCACACAAAAGTCTTAACTGGCCTTCTCCAGAAGTCTTCACCATGGATGACTTTAGGACTTTCAGACAAAGAGTCCCTATAAAAGAGTTCAATGTAGATAAACTTCCCTTTTTCATGTTGCGCTGTTCTACTGGGCCACTGGCTCAAAAAATCAGCACTCCTAAGCTAGACACCCACTTACTAGTTTTTCACAAAACATGTGAACAAGGCCTCTAGCTTTGAGCTGGGCTTCACAGAGAGGGCTACATTTATAAGATTAAGAAGTTACCAACTGGGCTCCATGGTTACAGCTAGCAGGGAGAAAAAAAAAAAGACAAGAAAAAAGCTCTCCCACTCCAGGTGTCCTTAAAATGTTAACTTGCCCAGAACAGAGGAAAAAAAAAAAAAAACAGAAACAAAAACTTTTTTTTTTTGTGAACTTCTGCAGACAGTGAACTTCTGAGCCCCTTCCCTTACATGTTGGGTATAAAATTCTGAAACTACCTAAATTTGGGTTTCAGGTGATTAATTCATTACAACAGAAGCAATGCCCTCTAAATCCAGTTGCAAACAATAGGTCTTTTTTCCTGTCTTCGATGCTATCTTAGATGCCTTGCCTTGTCCGTCCCTACAACAGTATAATTCTATATACTTAAACATTGTTTATGTTATCATAAAATGGTCAAAAGATGTGATTAATTATGTAATGTTTCAGATGTTTCCCAGAGTGCGCTATCATGACGCAGGTTCATTTAAATATCATATAGGGTGGCATACAACCCAGTTCCGCTGGGAACCTGTATTCCTCACTTTAGCCGTCCTATTAGGAAAAGGAGTTGCTGCAGGGATGGGCAAAGGAACCACTGACCTAGTCCATGGGACACAACAAATGACCCAATTAGAAGCAGCAATAGACCCAAACTTAATGATATTAAAAACCTCCATCACAGCTTTATAGGAATCTTTAACCTCTCTGAATTTGTTTTACAGAACAGGCGAGGGTTGGACCTCATCGTCATGAGAGAAGGGGGGCTTTGTGCTGCATTGAGGGAAGAATGTTGTTTTTATGCCGACCATACTGGAGTTGTAAAAAAATCTGAGTAAATTAAGAAGACGCCTTGAAGAGTGTCAACAAAGGAGAGAGGCACAAAAATAGTGGTTTGAGTCTTTCTTCACACAGTCCCCCTGGTTAACTATGCTTTTATCATCCCTGGCCAGTCCATTAATAATCCTCATATTATTGCTAATTGTAGGACCCTATTTTCTCAACCGTGTAGTTTCCTTTCTACAAGCTCAAATTGGATAAGTTAAACTTATGGTAATCAGACAACAATATACCTCACTACCAGACATAAAATGTGAGACCCCCCAATGATCACTTTTATGATTAAAAGTAACCAGAATAAGAAGTGTGGAATGAAAGGTTAATAAAATAGGTTCTGGTCACTTCCTGTTTTCTGTATGCTTAACAAAACACTGTTGAAATCTTGAGATCTGTTTGCTAATCTTATTCCCAGAATGTGATGTCCCCAACTGCCAAACTGTTGAATGTACTACCTTTCCCATTGGCACCCAAACCACTCACTCGACCTGAACCATCAATAAATTTCCCTCCAAGCCCACACCAAGTAAAATACATAAGCTCTGCTTAAGCTGTTTTCAGGGCTCTATTGTCTATTCAAGTGAGCTCTGAGCCCCAGCATGCTGGACCCCCAATAAACCCTTTGCTGATGGATGAGACGGTCTCTTCGTGTTCTCTTCCTCCGATGCTCGCCTGACCTTTACATTGGTACAATCATAAGTGTGAACTTTGCTTTGTGTGTCCAGAATATTACTGTAGTAAAATGTATATGTAGATCAGGTGATGTGAGTATTTCTTTCACCATATCTGGGAGCAATATATTTAAGATGTATGAATTAGTATTGGGGGTAGAATGAGGTGTACCATGAGTCTATGAATATATAGATAATGCATGAATAGACTATACTGTGAATAAATAATATAACTGGTTCCAACTTTAACTAATGGATGGAATTGATATCTAAAAATATACAGGAAATATTATATTGATATAATACATTTAATCCTACCTGTTATACATCTAATGGTAATATTAGGGTTATGGATTATCATGAAGTATGTGTGAGTTTTGCTTCAAAAGTGATTATGAAAATTGAAAATAATGTGTTTGGAAAGAAGTCTCATGAAAAGACCAGTCAAGAAACCTGGAGGTATACATGTGTTCTGAAGCAGAAAGTGATTGAAAGTGAAACAAATGCCTATATATTTGCTAACTTGTGGATGAAATATGTATATCCTATGATCTGCAAAAATTGAAGAAATAGTAATGTACCAGTGTTGAATAAAAATGAACTATAAAATACACAAAATGTCCCAGAGGAATCTACTTGAATTGATGTTAAACTGGTTCAGTTACTGTAGAAATATTAGGATTTGAATGCACCATTCACTGAAGTTAGTTTTCAGTACTAGGAAACAAATATGTATTTCAGGTGGATGAATATTTCTGAGAATAATCTTGTGAAAAGTTTATTATAAATCCACATACATAAATATGAATGAATTTAGGGAGTGTATAATAAGACACATATATTTCATATTTTGAAAAAAATGGAGAGTATATATATATATATATATATATATATATATATATATACACACACACACACACACACACACACACACACACACACACACACACTGAGACATTAAAAATAGCAATATATATGCCATTTGAAATTCACTATGAAATATACATAACCCACAGTTACAAAAATATTCATTTTACTGAACATCAATTTTTGTATAATGTTGTTCAACTAGGAAGCTCACCCATAGGTTGAATTTTCAGTTCCAACAGCGTTTAGGAGGAGTGATCTGTTGTCACAATTTGTATCTGAAAATTTAGCCACCTCACAAGAATGGAAGTGTGTTACCAGTTAGGATTCTATATGTGCATATAAATATACATGTCCTGAATAGTCCTCAGAGTAAGGGAGACAGGAATTCACATATTTCTTAAATTTAAAAACACATGGAGAACTATTTCAAAAAAATTGACAAGATTTATAACTTCTAACCTATATAATGCAAAAGGCAAGTTCAACTATACACCATGCCTCCTCTGAACTGTTTGTATTTCTATTGTGTTTGGGTTACTTTCTCCAACATATTAGTATTAGTAGTCAGAGTCTAGTAGGTTATGTGTTAGTGTCAGAGATTCAGTATTTCAAATGGAAAATTGGCAAATGTATCCAATGTGTATGCAAATATGTCCTACACAAAAATCTTTCCACTCTCATCCAGAACAATGCCTTAACATTACCTTCACCCCAAGTAAGACACATTTAGAGGAGAAGAGTTTGAAAATTTGTGAATACATACCTGGAATGGAATATGATCAGGAATTCACAACCATGGAGGTGCTAGAGAAGTTTCCAAAACTAAGGGACAGTGTGAATACTCCACAAACATGGAACTCTGCTGGCCTAAAGACTTCTTGAGAAACTGCCTCTGAGTCTAGGCACTTGAAATATATGTTGTTGTCAGGAGCTTTTGCTTCTTTTCTAGTGAGACGATCAAAGTTGTGTCAGCATGTATGTGTCCTGTAGGACATAGATTGTATTATTCCAATGAACATGAGGGAACAGTGCTGAAATCACTCTTCGTAGGTATACTGTGGCCACTGTGGGCTAAGTGTCTCCCCGTGTGGACTGTATAGTCATTAGTTCCTCCTCCACTCTTCATTGTGTTTCTTGCTGCTGCACTCGGAGTTTGGTATTTGCTTCACGAAATACATGGAGTTCAACTGGGACACAGTACTGGTGGGAGTTCTGTCACGTATGGTGGGTCACGGTCTGCAGGAGAATGCAGCAACCAGGCTTCTATTCCACTTAGTTTGCCCCCTTGAACATAGCAAGCTGATTCTGAACATTGCCTTGAAACCACTCCATATATCAAGATGCATTTTCATAGCAAGTTCAGCTGGCTGCACCATGTCAGTAACAAGCCATTTGGAAGCCAATGCCAGATCCAAATGGCCCCACCACAGAAGTTTTATCACACACCTGCCCACCACTGTTCTAGGACAACTACTCAGCAGCCTCCAACTTATTGGAATCTCTGCTCTACACCAATCTCATGAAACCCAGTCAATCAAGGCACTGTCTGGTATACTGATGATCAGCAACAGGACATCCAAAAGTGGTCCAGTGCCACCTGGTCATGGGAATTTCAAAAATTTCGTAGTATTTAACTAGCCATTTTTCAAGATGAATTTGGAGACACTGTGAGTTTCAATTCATTGAGGAACCATAAATGGAGAGGAAGCTCATTTCAATGAAAGATCTGGAGAACTCTTATAGGCAAGGCTTCGAAAAGAGTGGCCAAAAGGTCACATGAAGCCTGGCCTGTTGAGGTCTACATGTGAGGTCCATGTGTGTTTTGACTCTCAATTATGGTTGCCAAGTCTTTCAGAATAAAATTATGTGATATCCTGGCTGAGATTTCCAGTCTCTGTAGAAAGCGACCCTGATCAAATTTTTCAAGGGCAACTCTCATGCGTGGCCTCCTAAAATCTAAACACAATTCATGGCAATACTTCTCTGAGGTCAGTTTCAGAACTCAGTCTCTAAGGGGAATCACACCAGAGTTCAGGCCCAGGAGGACCCAGTCATCTCTTCCAACTGCCACACAAATGACTACAATTAAAATAAAAGCACCCCCACATGGGCCTCATCTTCTTGCATATAGGCACTCATCATAAACTCTGGCTGGAAGTTTCCATGAGGGACGCAGCACAAGACATTTTCCAAAAAAGCTCCCTTGCTCCTCATTTGCCTAAAGTCAGGGTGTCCTGTACACCCTTCCTTTGAACAAGGAGTGATCAAATAACCCTGCCATTAATACTGCTCTGCTTCTCCAATTTGAGGCCTACTGACTGTCAGGTATAGATTCTTTATGTGATTTGGAGTCATGAGAAAACACAAGCACCTATGGGCTATCCTCTGAAGGGCTTTGAAGAACTCATTTGACCCAAAGGTTCCCTATTCTCACTTGATGGAAGTCAGAAACTGAAAAGTTTGGGTGAACGTCGGAGGAAAAGACCACCAAGAGACTGCCTCATGCCACAGCAAAGGGTTTATTGGGGGGTCCAGCATGCTGGGACTCAGAGCTCACTCCAGAGCAGCAAAGAACAAAGAGCCCCGAGAACAACTTGAGCTGAGTTTATATTCATTCTTTAGAGGGGGCAGGGACTTTACATACATCATATCCTCCTTTAGCAAATCATCATATACCACGTGAAAATCAAATAACAACTGTAAAAGATGATTAGCACATTCATTGGCAGGAACAGGTCAGGCAGCAGGTGATTGGTCAGCCCTGAGAAGGAGTATACATTTAAACTGATTGTTTGAAGCCCAGAAGTGTATACGTGCTGAGCTGCACTGTTTCGGGGAAGGGGTTGTTAAGTAACTAGGTGGTCAGGGAAGATATCAACTCACATCTAATGGGAACTTACGGGAATTGTCTTAACTGCCACAGGAATTTCAGTTTCTGAGTGCAGCTAGGAAACTTTAAAAAACCTGGTTCTTTACGTTTCAATTTCAATTTCTTTTATTCTTTCATTTTCCACTCCTTTTTCTGACTACTTTTAATCTTAAAAGTAATGAATCATAATTATTGCGGGTTCTCACATTCTATTTCTGCAAGTGGAGCGTATTTCTGTCTGATTACCATGAGTTTTATCTGCCCAATATGAGCCTGGAGAAAGGAAACTATTAGGTTAAGCAAACAAGGTCCCACAGTTAGTACCAGCATAAGAATGATCAGGGTTCCATCTAAGGCTGATAAGAGTGTAGTTAACCAGAGGGATTGGGTAAACCACGACTCAAACGACCCTTGTTGAATCTCCCTTTCTCTCTGGTGCACTTCAAGGCCTTTTCTTAATTTACTCATGGATTATTTTGAAACTCCAATATGCTGAGCATAAAAACAACATTCTTCTCTCAGTGCAGCACAGAGGCCCCCGTCCCTCATGAGGAGGAGGTCTAATCTTCGCCTGTTCTGTAAAACAACTTCAGAGAGAGAGGTTAAGGATTCCTGCAAAGCTGTGATAGAGGTCTCTAACATCTTCAAGTCTTGATCTATTCCTGTTTCTAATTCGGCCATTTGTTGTGACCCACGGATCATAGCAGCTGTTCCCACACCCACTCCTGCAGCAGCTCCTATCCCTAATAGAATGGCTAGAGTAAGGGACACTGGCTCCCTGCGAAATCGGGTTGTTTGTCCCCCTAGTAGACCTTCAAATGATTCTGCATCATCATAGAGCACCCTGGGGAGTATCTGCACCATTATACAATAATTTACAGAGCTGTGCAATACCTGGGCTGAAATGCATGGAGTTCTGACTGCGTGGAGTTCAGTACCATGAAGGTTCCTTTAATTAGTTCCCAGGGGGAGGAGTCAGCTGTACTCTGGACTTGGGAAGTAGGCAAAGATGGAAACCGGGAAGTATGAGATGGTAGAGGGGTTCTGGTAGATCTAGGAATGGGAGGTTTTGTAGGCTTAACTCCTGGCTTGAGAGGATTGGGCCCTATTGCTGTGGGATTTTTTTCCTTTTTAAGCCGGATGTTTAACCAGAGACCAAAGTCATTATCAGGGCCATAAATATAGAATCGCATTCACCAAGCATTTCCCATAGGCCATGTTGTTCTGAGGTAGCCCCTTCCTTTGGAAGTGAAAGTTATATTGAGGGGGCAACATAGACTATTCTTTCCACAGCGAGTTTTTGACACCACTTGGCTAGCGGCACATTTCTTGGAATCAATCCAGGTGTCATTTGGTCCTACCTGAATCATACTGTCTGGGAAGTTTGGGTTCCACCATGCAGCTCCCGTTTGTTCACAACCCCAAGATCTACAATAAAATCACTGGGTCCTCCACAGGTTTGGGCCTGTTTGCGACTTCAGAAATCAGCTGGGCACACATAATATTCAAGACTGGCTAGTTTACACCTTAGCTGCGGGAGATGACATCCATAATTTATGGGGTAAGGTGGTCTATATTGCCCTGGTTTGGGTTTGAATGGTATCTGTGTGGGGTCCTCTATGTCAGGGAGATCCCAGTGAGAGAGGCCTATGGCAAGCTGACAAATGTCCGGGTGGAGAGATGGTCACCGAGTTCATAAGGGGGCTGTATGTGAAATAGACCACACTATTTGCCCAGTAGGATTTATAACTTGCCATTGTTGCTGAACAGGCTGAAGGGGATTAGGACTGCTGGTGGTCAGGGGAAGAATCTATAGACTTACCCACACGATGGACACGCAACTTGAGATGGTTACCAGTCTGTTCCAGTTTCCAGCCAGAGTCTGGACAGGGTGCAGGCATGAGATGGGTGGCATTGATCCAGGAAGTGATCCCATCCACTTTCACCACTGTGGGTGTTAAAAGCAGCACATGGTATGGTCCTTTCCAGCGGGGTTCCAGGGATGACACCTGATGCCGTCTCACGTAGAAGAAGTCTCCCACTTGATATCGATGTGGGGTTCTCTCGTCTCCAGGCTGATAAGCAGAGGCCAACTGTTTCCACATGTATCGCTGGGTGCTGGGATTGTTCAAGGGCTTTAAGTCTGTCAAGCAAAGGGGTGTGAAAGGAATTATTAAGTCTCAGAGTTGGCGTTAGGTCCCTTACTGGAGGAGGGGCAACATAGAGAATTTCATAAGGGGTGAGGTTACACAAAGAGGCGGAGGGGGTATTTCTTGCACAAAACAGTGCATAAGGTAGGAGAATAGTCCAATTTTTTATGCCGGTTTCCAAGCTTAATTTCGTTAAGGTCTCTTTGGTGGTTCTATTCATTCTTTCTACCTGTCCTGAGCTCTGGAGTCAATAAGCACAATGTAACTTCCAATTAATCCCCAGGTTCCTGGTGAATCCCTGACTTACCTGGGCCATGAATGCCGGTCCATTATCGGACCCTATTACTTTAGGCAGGCTGAACCTTGGAAAATGTCTTCTAGGAATTTTTTGACCACCATCTGAGCCGTTTCTTTCTTCATGGGGAAGGCTTCGACCCAACCTGAAAATGTATTTGAAAAAGACTAGGAGATATTTAAGTCCATACCTTGCTGGCTTAATTTCAGTAAAGTCCACTTCCCAGAATTGTCCTGGTCTGGTTCCTCATGAGTGCTTCCCTGCAGGAAGCTTGGATGGGTAAGTATTAACTAATTGGCAGACGTGACAAGCTCCTCTAGTCACCTGCTCAGCTATTTCTTTCCTCTGTGAGTCAGTCAATACTAAGTCCTTTTTTCGGTCCTTTAAGAGTGCCTATAACTTCTTTGAGCCTAAGTGGGTGAGCTAGTGTACGACTTTGACATAAAGGTGGGCTTTTTGAAATTGTAAACTTGGCTCTGTAGGGCCCCAGAGTTCTGTATCTGTCTCCTCAGATGATAAGTTGCCTGAATGTTCCGGTGCAGCAAAATCTCTTGATTGTTGTTCCCCCTGGTGTGGAAAAAGTTAACAGAGTCACTCCATTTAGGGCTGCCAATTAACCTTCCTCCTCTGCCCTTCTGTTTCCAACCACCACGGGGTCGTTTCCCTTCTGGTGCCCTGGACAGTGCACTATTGCTAGTTCCTTAGGGCCCTTCACGGCTGAGAGAAGGTGGAGGATCTCATATTTGTTCTTTAATTCTTTCTCAGTGGAGGTTAATAGCCCCTTTTGCTGGCAAAAAGTTCCGTGCACATTTGCAGTGGCAAATTCATAGCGACTATCAGTGTATATGGTGGCCCTTTTGCCTGTTACTAGTTCCAATGCTTTCGTAAGGGCACTTAGTTCTGGTTTTTGGACTGATGTCCCTTCTGGGAGACCAGAGGACCAGATGACATTAGTTTTGCTGACTACTGCTACTCCACCTGCCTATTTACCATCTTGGAGGAAGCTGCTGCCCTTCATAAACCATACGACTTCAGGGCGAGGCAGAGGCTGATCCTTCAAGTCTCGTTGTATACTGGTTTCTTCTGCCAGTATGTGTTGACACTCATGAGCGATGGGTTCTGATGATTCTTCTGGCAGCAGTGTAGCCAGGTTGAGTGGAGCAGGGGGTCCCAGCGTTATTCTGTCTTTGTCTAGCAAGAGGCTCTGGTAGTGGGTAATTCTGGAGTTTGATAGCCAGCTTGCTGGAGGCTGACAGATGATGCTCTCCAGGGCATGGGGGGCTATAATGGTTAGCTTCTGTCCCAACGTTCATTTATGAGCATCTTTTATTAGAAGGGCTGCCACTGCTATAGCTCTTTAGCAATGGTGCCACCCGCTAGCCACTGGGTCCAGTTTATTTGAAAAGAATGCTAGCGGCCTTTTCCAAGGTCCCAAAGTCTGAGTGAGCACAACCTGTGCTATTCCTTTCTTTTCCTCGATGTAGAGAGTGAAGGGTTTTTCTACATCTGGGAGTGCTAAGGCCGGAGCAGATAGCAGCGCCTTTTTTTGACATCAGAAGATTCTTGGTGCTCAAGGGTCCATTGGAAGTGGGAATCCCCCTTTATCATCGGGTATAAAGGGGCAGCCAGAGACGCGATCCCAGGAATCCATAACCTGCAAAAGCCGGCAGTCCCAAGAAACTCTCTGAGTTCTCTCTTATTAGATGGGGGCGGTATATACACAAAGGTTCGTTTTCTGGGCTCAATGAGCCATCATTTGCCACCCCTAAGAGAATAATCCACGAAGATTACTTCTTGCTGACAAATTTGGACCATTTTGCAGAAGCCCTATATTCAAGCCGAGCAAGCTTGCATAATAATGCTTGGGTCCCAGACTCATAGTTCTCCTTGGTGTCGGCTGCCAGTAGCAGATCATCCACATATTGGAGTAGAGTGACTTCAGGGTGTGCAGTTCTGAAGTCATTGAGGTCCCTGTGGAGTGCTTCATCAAAGAGAGTCGGTGAGTTTTTGAACCCCTGTGGGAGTCTAGTCCAGGTTAGTTGGCCAGATGTTCCTGTTTCTGGGTCTATCCACTCAAAGGCAAACAGAAACTGACTGTAATAATGTAGGGGCAAGCAGAAGTAAGCATCTTTTAAGTCCAGCACAGTGTACCATTCCCGCTCCAGATTCAGAGTGTTAAGCAAATTATAAGGATTGGGTACCGTGGGTGAATGTCCTGCACTCTGTTGTTGATCTCTATTAGGTCTTGAACAGGACGATAGTCCCCAGTTCCTGGCTTTCTTACTGAGAGCAGGGGGGTATTCTAGGCCGATTGACAGGGACTTAGAACCCCAAGAGCCAGATATTTCTGGATATGGGGCCTTATCCCATCCTTAGCTTCTTTGCTTAGAGGATATTGTTTAACACTGATTGGAGAGGCAGAGGCTTTTAATTCTACTACTATTGGAGGTTGTTTTACGTCTAGACCTAACCCAGCAGTTTTTGCCCAGGCATTAGGATAATCTTTTATCCATTTCTGTGGTAGTTTGCCTGTTTGATCTGTCCTAGAGTGCACGAAGAGTTGATGTTCATCTTCTATGGACATAGTCAAATACGTGACTATGGGAGTTTTTACTGAAGGCTTTAGAAACTCCACTTGGGGACCATCAGGGTTAAAGGTTATTCTAGCTCTGAGTTTGGTAAGCAGATCCCTGCCCATCAATGGGGCTGGGCATTCTGGGATTACTAGGAAAGAGTGGTGGACATTTCCATTTCCTAGGCCCATAGTCCTCCTAGTTGTCCAAGCCTGATATTTACTGAGATTAGCCCCTTGAACAAGGGACCATTTATTTGATAGGGGCCCCAGTGGGGTCTTAAAGGCTGAGTATACTGCTCCTGTATCCACTTCAAAGTTCACTGGGGTCCCCTCTACTTCAAATGTTACCCTGAGCTCGGGGAGGGGATCCGAGCCCCGACTTTCCTAGTCCTCTTCTAGAGTCAGCATGGTAGGCTGGCATCTCTGCTTCTTTTTGGGGCACTCTTTTTCCCAGTGTCCTTTTTCTTTACAGTAGGCACATTGATCTGAGGCCAGGGGCAGCCTTTGGCCTGAGCCCAGGTATCCCTTTCTGTCTTCCTGCTTTTTAACTTCTGGCCTATTTGCTGCTGTGACCAGAACCTTAGGCAATGCTTTACTCTTCCATTTGCTCCTTTCATCCTCCTTTTGTTCCCTTTCCTTCTTTCTCCTCTGTTCCTCTCCTCCTGAGTTTCTCTCTTATAATATACTTTCTCAGCTTCTCTGACTAAGTCTCTTTAGGTCATATCTTGTAATCCATCTAGACGTTGTAACTTTCTCTTAATATCTAGGGCAGCCTTTGCAATAAAGGCCATTGCAACAGATGCCTTTTGGTCCTCTGCCTGAGGATCAAAAGGAGTATATTTCCTATATGCTTCCATAATTCTCTCCAGAAACATACGGGAGACTCTTTAGGCCCTTGGATAATCTCTCTTACCTTGGCCAAATTAGTTGGCCCTCTGGTGGCCACTCGGAGACACGCTATTAGAGTCCGGTGATAAGTGGACAGATGCTACCTACCTTCAAAGTTGTTGGGGTCCCAGTTGGGTCGGTTCATGGGTCTGTAGGGACGGAGAGGGAGCATCACAGGGGCTTCCGAGTTTTCTATTATCCGTCGCCGGCGGGCGGGTTCCTTTAGGTGGCCCAGCTTCCTCCAGGGGAGGAGGGTCTGTTGCTGCTGCGGGGAAGTCCCCTGGAGGGCTTGAGTTAGGCCCAATTGCCTCTAGCATCGAAGAGGCTGAGTCAGCGGCGGGAGGATCATCAGGAACGTGTTGGGGCTTGGGGAGCGAGGGTAGAGGATAAGGAGGGGGAGGAGTGTCCAGTCTTGTGACTCTGGGAGAATGGAGGGAAGAGGGGGAGGAGCGGAAGGTTTGAATGATAGGATCTGGGGGAAGGGGTATATGGCTGTTAATCTGGGTGGCCACCTGGCCCCAAGTGAAAGAGAATATCTCTGAATTTTCAGATTACAGGGAAGTAGAAGGATCCTTCTTGGGGCCACCCGACTCTGAGGATGGGCGATTCTAAAACACAGAAAGTCTGCCTGGTCAGGCGTTTTACTGAAAAAGATAGATTCTGGGCCCTTGAGCGAATATCAGTCCAATGATGAGGGGTCAGGGACAGAGTCGTGGAAGTGCTTTGTCCCATAATGAGAGTTACTCAAACACGGACAGTGAAGACACAAACGTGACAGAGACAAAGACAAAGAGTAAACATTTAACATGAGTCCAAGACAAAGATTAGAACTGAGTAACTGGCAAAACCTGATGGGTGAGACAATAAAGATAGACAGTAAACTCAACAGAGTTCAGGAAAATTAACAAAACTGAGTAGCCGGCAAAACCTGATGGGCTGGCAAACTGAATCCTAAATCTAAATCTAAATACACACACACAAAACACACACAGAGACATTAAAAAGAAGCAATACATATGCTAATCGAAATTCATCATGAAATATATATCATCCAGATATGCAAAAGTATTAATTTTACTGAACATGGATTCATATACAATGTGTTTCTACTAGGAAGCTTATGCATAGGTTGAATTTTCAGTTTCAACAGCGGTTAGGAGGAGTGATATTTTCTCACAATTTGTATCTGCCAAGTCAGACAACACACAAAAATTAACCTGTGATACCAGGTAGGATTCTATATGTGAATATCAATATGCATGTGCTGAATAGTCTATAGAGAAAGTCAGACAGGAATTCACATATTTGTTAATTTTAAAAACACATGGAGAATTATATTAACCAAAAAATGACTAGATTTAAAACAAATATCCTTTAACATGCCAAAGGCATGTCCAAATATACACCATGCCTTCACTGAACTGCTTGTATTCCTATTCTGTTTGGGTTATTTTTCTCTACATCATATTAGGATTAGTAGTCAGAGTCTAGTAGGGTAAGGGTTAGTGTCATGGTTTCAGTATTTTTATTGGAAAATAAGAAAATGAATCCAATGTGTATGCAAACATGTGCCACACAAAAATGTTCCCACTCTCATCCAGAACAATGCCTTGACCTTACCTTCGCCCCAAGTAAGACACAATTAGAGGAGAAGAGTTAGAAAATCTGTGAATGCATATCTGCAATGGAACATGCTCAGGAGTTCACAAACATGGAGGAGGTAGAGGAGTTTCCAAAAGTATGAGTCAGGGTAAACACTCCACAAACATGGAGCTCTGCTGACCTAAAGACTTCATGAGAAATGGCCTCTGAGGTTGAGCCCTTGAAATATATATTGTTGTCAGGAGCTTTAGCTTCCTTTGTAGTGAGACCATCAAAGCTGGGTCTGCATATATGTGACTTGAAGGACATGGTTTCCTATTTTTTAATAAACATGAGGGAGCAGTGCTGAATTTTCTCTTTGTAGGTAAACTGTGGCCACTGGGGGCTAAGTGTCTCCCCATGTGGACTGTGTTGCCATTTGGTCATCCTCTAATTTTGTGGTGTTTCTTCCTGCTGCACTGGGAGTATGATATTTATTTCAAGAAATACATTGAGTTCAACTGGGACAGAGTGCTAGAGGGAGTTCTGTCAGGTGTGGTGGGTCAGGGTCTGGAGGAGAATGCACCAACAACTCTTCTCTCCCACAAAGCTTGTCCCCTTGTCCATAGCAATCTGATTCATAATATTGCCCTTAAATCTCTCCATATACAAAGATGCCTTTACATATAATGGTGTGCCATCTACACTATGTCAGTTTCAAGCCATTTGAAGCCAATGGAAGATCCACATGTCCCCACCACAGATGTTCTATCACACACCTGCACACCACTGCTCTAGGCCCACTGCTCAGCAGGCTCCAACTTACTGGCATCTTTGTTCTACACCATTTTCATGAAACCCAGTTAATCAAGGCACTGTCTCGTACACTCATAATCAGTAACAGGACATCCAAAGATTCTCCAGTGCCACCTGGTCATTGGAATTTAAAATATATCACGGTATTTATCTAGGATTAGGAAGATAGTCGGTAGGATTATAAAGAAGAGTAAGTAAAGGATTTGGAAAAAACGTTCTGCTTCTCCAATTTGAGGCCGACTATCATTCGTGGGTGACTCTCTTGCGTGGCTCCTAAAATTCCAACACAATTTATGGCAATACTTCTCTAAGGTCATTTCGAAAACTCTGTTTCTAAAGGGAATCACACCAGAGTTCAAGCCCAGGTGGGCCCAGTCATCTCTTTCAACCACCACACAAATGACCACATTTAAAACCAAAACTCTCCCACATGGCCCTCATCTTCTTTCATATAGACACTCATCATAACCTCTAGCTGGAGGTTTCCATGAGGGGAGCAGAGCAAGACAGTGTCCACAAAGCTCCCTTGCCCCTAATTTGCCTAAAGTCAGGGTGGCCTGGACACCCTTCCTGTAAACCAGGAGTGATCAAATAGGCCTGCTATTAATACTGCTCTGCTTCTCCAATGTGAGGCCTACTGACTGTGGCGTTTTGATTCTTTATGTGAATTGGAGTCATGAGAAAACCCAAGCACCTCTGGGCTGCCCTCTGTAGGGCTTTGAAGAACCCATTTGAGTGAGTCTAGGAGTTGGACAATAAGTTCTTTAGGAATACGCTTTTGCTGAGAGAGTGAATGTAAATGTCAGCACATTTAAAGGGTCATTCAAAATGACGAACTGGAGAAAAGGTGATTGAGAGGAGATATAAATAGAGACATTAGGAAATCAGGCAAAGGACAAAGTGAGTGGTAGCATAAGACATTTTTAACAGGGTTGAGGTTGAATATATAATCTTAGGAAAAAACAGATATGTAGTCACCAATACCAATGATATTTGAGAGCATTAGGGAACCAGGACATGGATGTTGTTAGTAATAAATGCTCACATTCAATTTAGGTTTTGGTACAAATATAAGTGTGACCCTTGCATTTTGTGTCAGGAATATTACTGTGATGAAATGTATGTGTATATCACGTGACTAGAGTATTTCTTCCACCATTTCTGAAAGCAATATTTTAAAGACTTCTAAATTAGTATTGGGGATACATTTAGCTGTACCCTGAGCCTATGAATATAGAGATGATGGCTTAATAGACCATATTGTGAATAAATAATATAACTGGTTCCACTTTTAATAATGGATTGAATTGATATCTGAAAATATATAAGAATTTTATGTTGATATACAATCATTCATTCCAATCAGTTATACATCTATAGCTAATAATAGGATTACAGTTTATCATGATGGGTGTGTGTGTTTGCTTCAAAAGTGATTATGGAAGTCGAAAATAATGTGTTTGGAAAGAAGTCTCATGAAAAAACCAGTCAAGAAACCTGGCGGAATACATGTGTTCTGAAGCAGGAAGTGATTGAAAGTGAAACAAATGCCTATAAATTTCCTAACTTGTGGAAGAAATATATATCATATCATGTGCGTATAATGAAGAAATAGTAATGTACCAGTGTTGAATAAAAATGAACGTCAAAATAGACATCATGGAACATAGGAATCTACTTGCATTGATGTTAAACTGGGTCACTTACTGTAGAAATATTAGTATTTGTATGCACCATTCACTGAATTTAGTTTTCAGTACTAGGAAACAAATATGTAGTTCAGGTGGATTAATATTTCTGAGAATAATCTTGTGAAAAGTTGATTAGAAATCCAAATACATGAACATTAATGAATTTAGGGAGTGTATAATAAGATGCATATATTTCACATTTTGAAAACTCTGGAGAGTATATATATGTGTGTGTATATATATATATATATATATATATATATATATATATATATATATATATATATATATACAAAACCCACACAGAGACATTAAAAAGTAGCAATATATATGCCAATCAAAATTCATTATGAAATATATATCGTCCACAGATCCAAAAATATTTATTTTACTGAACATGAATTTATATATAATGTTTTTCAACTAGGAAGCTCCCCCAAAGGTTGAATTTTCAGTTTCAACAGCGTGTAGGAGGAGTGATCTCTTCTCATAATTTGTATCTGCCAAGTTAGCCACCTCAAAAGTATTTTCGTGTGATACCAGGTAGGATTCTATATGTGCATATCCAAATACATGTGCTTAATAAGCTACAGAGAAAGGAAGACAGGAATTTATGTATTTGTTAACTTTAAAAATACACGGAGAACTACTTCAATAAAAAATTGAGGAGATTTATAACTCCTACCCAATATATTGTAAAAGGCAAGCCCAATTGTACACCACCCCTCCTCTGAACAGCTTGTTTTTCTATTCTGTTTGAGTTATTTTTCTCCATTATATTAGAATTAGTAGGCAGAGTCTAGTAGGGTATGGGTTAGAGTCAGGGATTCAGTATTCTGATTAGAAAATTGGAAAATGAATCCAATGTGTATGCAAATATGTGCTACACAAAAATCTTTCTACTCTCATCCAGAACAATGCATTGTCATTACCTCCGCCCCAAGTAGTACACAATTAGTGGAGAAGAGTTAGAAAATCTGTGAATACAGATCTGGAATGGAATATGCTCAGGAGTTCACAACATTGGAGGTGGTAGAGGAGTTTCCCAAAGTAAGGGACAGGGTAACATTCCACAAATATGGAGCTCAGGTTCCCTAAATCTTATTGAGAAACTGCCTATGAGGTTGGGCACTTGAAATATATGTTGTTGTCAGGAGCTTTTGCTTTCTTTTTAGTGAGACCATCAAAGCTGGGTCTGCATCTATGGAACCTGAAGGACATGGTTTCGTATTTTCCAATGAACACGAGGCAGCAGGGCTGAATTCTCTCTTTGTAGGTAAACTGTGGCCAATGGGGGCTAAGTGTCTCCCCGTGTGGACTGTGAAGCCATTTGATCTTCCTCCATTTTCGAGGTGTTTCTTGGTGCTGCACTGGGAGTTTGGTATTTGCTTCACGAAATACAAGGAGTTCAACTGGGACACAGTGCTGTAGGGAGTTCTGTCATGTGAGGTGGGTCAGGGTTCTCAGGACTATGCACCATCCAGGCTTCTATCCCTCATAGCTTGCCCCTTTGTCCATAGCAACCTGGTTCTGAACATTGCCCTGAAACCTCTCCATATAACAATATGCCTTTACATAGAATATTCTGCTGGCTGCACCATGTCAGTCACAAGCCATTTGGAAGCCAATGGCAGATCCACATGGGCCCACACAGATGTTTTATTATACATCTTTCCACCTCTACTCTTGGCCCACCACTCAGCAGGCTCCAACTTACTGGTATCTCTGTTCTACACCATTTTTATGAATCCCAGTCAATAAAGGCACTGTCTGATACACTCATGATCAGACGTAGGACATCCAAAGGTTTCCCAGTGCTACCTGATCATGGGAAATTCAAAAATTTTATGGTATTTATCTTGGCATTTTTCAAGGATTAAGTTAGAGGCACTGTGGGTTTCAATTCATTCTGGAACCATTAAATGGTGAGAACGCTCATTTCAATGTAAGCTCTGGAGAAGTCTCACAGACAAGGCTTTCCAAAGAGTGGCCAAAAGGTCACATGAAGCCAGGCTCATTGAGGTTTGCAATGTGAGGTCCATGTTTGTTTTGATTCTCAACTATGGGTGCCATGGGGAGGGGGGAGGGGGGGATAGTAGAGGATAGGAAAGGCAGCAGAATACAACAGACACCAAAATGGCAATATGTAAATCAATGGTTGTGCAACTGAAGTGATTCTGCAATCTGTATATGGGGTAAAAATGGGAGTGCATATCCCACTTGAATCAAAGTGTGAAATATGATATATCAAGAACTATGTAATGTTTTGAACAACCTACAATAAAAATTAATTAAAAAAAAAAAGAAAAAGGGGAATGTTTATCCATCAACATACAGACAGAAGGCCCAGAGAGGATGGGGATAATTGCAAGAAAAATGAGAATTATGAGCAAATTACAAATGAAAGGGTATTTGTATTTAAGCCATACAGCTGCATAAGGTAAATAAGGATTGTTTTCATTAATGTGAGTATATGCTCACTTAACTGGGTCAGTCCTAGTTGTTTTATCCATAACTGCCTATCTCGGTGTGGCTATTCTGGGAGAACTCTGTAGCATCAGTGAAGTTAGTTTTGTGATAATTAAATGGGAAAAAACACACATATACACCCACACAATGTGTATGTGTTGGCTATTTTGGTTTACTGACTGAGTGCTTTTTGAGATTCTTATTTGTATATTTTTTCTTCCTGCTACTTAATTAAAACATTTGTTCTCAAAAAAAAAAAAAAGAATATAATCATGTGATATCCTGGCTGAGATTCCCAGTGCTCTGTGGAAAGTCACCTTGGGCCTAGATCTCAGTTTCCAAGGGCGAGTCTCATGTGTGGGATTTTAAAATCCCAACACAATTCATGGCAATACTTCTCTGAGGTAAGTTCCTGAACTCAGACTCTAAGGGGAATCACACCAGAGTTAAAGCCGAGGTGGACCCAGTCATCTCTTCCAACCGCCACACAAATGACCACAATTGAAACAAAAATATTCCCACATGGCCCTGATTTTCTTCTATATAGACACTCATCATAACTTCTTGCTAGAGGTTTCCATGTGGGGCACAGTCAAAGACAGTGTCCAAAATAAGGTCCCTTGCCGCTCATTTGCCTAAATTTCGAGTGGCCTGGACACCCTTCCTGTGAAACAGGAGTTATCCAATAGGCCTGCCTTTAATACTGCTCTACTTCTCCAATTTGAGGTCTACTGACTGTGGGGTTTAGGTTCTTTTTGTGTATTGGAGTCATGAGAATACGCAAGCATTAATGGGCTAGCCTCTGCAGGGCTTTAAAGAACTCATTTGATCCAAAGGATCCCAATTCTCACTTGATGGAGGTCAAGACCCTTACAGAGGAAGGCGAGAGACTTCATCCACAATGACTGCTCTTTTGGCCACTTTGGTTTTGGATGCACACATGGGATCTTTCTTTACATTCATCAGGTGCTGACAATCTAAGCCACAGCCTCACACAGGGCCAAGCACCTGATTCAGACACATCCCTTTCCAAACAATTAAGCAAAGAGCCACAGGTGATTTCCATTCATTTCCATTTGAAAACTGTTTTCTTCAGGCTTCACAAAGGGGTGGCCTGCAGCAAAGACCTTCCCGACTTTCAGGGCTAAAGAACAATAGGTAAGCAAAAAAGCCCAAGCAGGGTTTTTCCACTGAGAGGTTAGTAGTCACACTGATATCCGAGTTTTCTGAGATGCTCGCCTTTCTCTTCAGCTATCCAGTATATGGCCATGTGACACAGCTTGGAGATGGTACATATCATGGACACAAAACCATGAGCCTATTCTGGAGAGTCGCCAGAACTCAGGAAGAAAACCAGAACTTAGGAAGATAGCAGGTGTTGCCTATTGATAAGGCAAGCCCTGGTCCATTCATTAATTGGGCAGGATAAATGCTGGGAAGGTTTCTACTAGACAGGACACATCCATTGATGCATTCTTTTTTCTAATGTCTACAACCACGGACACAGTGAGATACACAGACTTAAAAACACACGCCTTGTGAAACGACTTAGTAGAAACATTTCACTCCAAACCACGAAACTGTCTTTCCTACCTATTCTCAGAACATGAGACAAAGCCACACATGCACACCCACACCCATAAAGGCACCTCCTTCCCCCAAGTAAGTGTGTTACTATCTGGAGTGTCCTCTGACTGGTGGGCCATAATATGTTCCCCTGAAATGACCTGTCCTGTCTCAGATCTGGTCTCCTTGGCAAACTCTGTGAAGTTGTCAGGAGCCGTCGGTGAGCCATTACCTGCTTTCTCAGGAAAGGCCCCTCTTTAGAGCTTTTCTGGCATTTGGCCATCCTCATATCAGTAGGTAAAAAAAAGACTGACTCTGTCCTTGGTAAATCCACACAAGTGAGCCCACTGGGACTGGGACTGGGACTGGCTCTGGATGCCTGGCTTCCTGGATCCCAAGTTCAGAGAGTTCCATCAACAAGGAAGTGAGGTGAGGTCACTTCCTTCAGGAACTGAATGAGGTCACTGCCTTGGCAACCACTTTGCCCTAACAGTTGCTTCCAAGGGTCACATGAGATGGTGGCTGCCTCTAGTTCCTGTGACACTTTCACAATTTAGATTGTTTTTATCAACCATAGGAACCCGTGAACAGCTCTCCACATAGGCCTGGTTTGGTCCATCTTCTCTTCATTAAAAAGAGAGAGGCTGATTGAGACACAACCCTTCATCCTGACCAGGTTGTTTGCTATGGGAGATGACTATTGCTCTCTCAGGTCCTACATAGCTGCCTAGATCTTCTCCAGGGATCATTTCTGCACGGACCTTTGAGGTTCTAAGCAGGGGGAAGATCCACTACATTCTGGTATTGTAAGACCAACTCTGTCCCTGCTCTTCTGTAACGTTAGATTGAGGGAACAGTGTATGGTTAGGGTTAATAACATGTTTGATTTGGGTTAGGAATCATTCTGCTGGATGAATAATGGTATTGGAAACCTGCGATATGTATAAGAATATATAGGTGAAATATATGTATGAAAACAGAAATCTAGGTAAGATTTGAAGCCCAGAAGAGTATTGGGGCCTTTATTGGGATACTTAGCTTTGAATTACGTTCTGCACAGATGTGTCAGCTTAATCGATATACAATGGCATAGCAACTTGTACCTTGAATGATTGAATGTAGAAGAGATCATTAGGTCAAAATTGAATGTCGGTAGTGAGAGGTTAATAAAATATGTACTTGTCACTTCCTGTTTTTCTGTATGCTTAACAAAACACTCTTGAAATCTTGAGAACTCTTTGCTAATCTTGTTTCAAGAAGGTGCTGCCCCCAACTGCCAAACTGCAGAATGTAGTCCCTCACCCGTTTGTACACAAACTGCCCACTCACCCGGACCCATCAATAAACTTCCCTCCTTGCCCTCTCCAAAAATATTATATAATCCCTTCTTAAGCTGTTCTCCTGGCTCTCTGCTATATTCAAGTGAGCTCTGAGCCCCAGGGTGGTGGACCCCCAATAAACCCTTTGCTGTTGCATGCGACAGTCTCTTTGTGGTCTCTTCCTCCGACGCTCGTCTGATCTTTTCATATGGAGGTTCCACTGAAATCCAGAAGTGGCAGACGAGAGACCCCCATGTGTCCTTGCTTTCACTGTTTGTGAATCTTTCATTATGGGACAGAGCACTTCAATGCCTCTGTCTCTGACCCTTGATCCCTGGACCAAAGTTCACTTAAGGGCTCAGGATCTTTCTTTTTCAGTAAATCTCCAGACCTGGCAGACTCTCTGTGTCTCAGAATGGCCCACCTTTGGAGTCAGATGGCATCTAGAAGGATCTTTCTACTTCCCACTAATTCAAAAAGTCAGAGATATTGTCTTTCAGCCAGGGCCACATAGCCTTCTGGATCAACAGCCATTTATCTTAACATGGCAGGACCTCTGCAAATCTCCTCCTCCATGGGTGAAGTCTTTTCTTGCCCCTGCCCCCACTCCTACTCCATACCCCCAAATCTCTCAAACCCTCTACTCTTCTTCCTCCTCCACCCTCTCTTCTCCCATAGTCACAAGATTTGACTCTACTGGATTCTCCTCCCTCTCCTTATCCCCTGTCCTCTTTCCCCACACCCCAACAAACTCTAAGTGATTCCCCTGCTGCTGACTCAGCCTCTCCGCAATTGGAGGAGCACAGCGCCAACCAGATAGTTCCCTGGTGGCACAAACAGCCCCTCCTTCCCTTGAGGAAGCTGGCCCGGCTAAAGGAACTCACCAGCGGTGAATGATTGAAAACCCTGGAACTCCCGTGATGCTCCCGCTGCTTCCCTATGGGCCAATGATTGACGACGGCCATGGGGGAAAAATGCAAGCCTACCAGATTTGGTCTTTCTCCTCTTCAGACCTATATAACTGGAAAAATAACAATCACCTTTTTCCAAGGACCCCACCTGGCTCACAGGTGTGGTTGAGTCATTGTTGTTTTCACACTACCCTACTTGGGATGACTGCCAACAACTCCTAAGGACTGTCTTCATGACAGGGGAACAAAAGAGAATACTCCTGGAAGCTGGAAAAAAATATCCTCTGACCAGATGCGTGACCAACACAACTTCCCAACATAATCAAAGCCAGCTTTCCTTTGAACCGACCCAACTGTGGCCAAAAAACTTTGAAGCTAGGGAGCATCTGTCCACTTATCGCCGGCCTCTAATAGTGGGTTTCCGTGCGGCCAACTAATTAGGTGACCAACTAATTAGGCCAAGGTAAGAGAGATTATTAAAGGGCCTGATGAACCTCCCTCTATGTTTCTAGAGAGAATTATAGAGGCATATAGGAGATATCCTCTTTTTGATCCTCAGGCTGAGGATCAAAAGGCATCTGTCACAATAGCCTTTATTGGGCAAGCTTCCCTGGATATTAAAAGAAAGTTACAATGCTTAGATGGATTACAAGATATGACTTTGAGAGATTTAGTCAGAGAAGCTGAGAAGGTATACTTTAAAAGAGAAACTGAGGAAGAGAAGGGAGCAAATGGAGAATAAAAGAAACAAAAGACAGACTAAGGCATTGACTAAGGTCCTGGTCACAACAACAAATAGGCCAGAAATTAAGAAACAGGGAGACAGGAAGGGATTCCTGGTCCCACACCAGAGGACAACCCTGGCCTCAGATCACTGTGCCTACTCTAAAGGTAAAGGACACTGGGCCAAAGAGTGCCCTAGAAAGAAACAGCCACGCCACCCAGTCATTCTGACTCTTGAGAATGACTAAGAATGTCGGGGCTCAGATCCTCTCCCCAAGTTCAGGGTAACTTTTGAAGTGGAGGGGACCCCAGTAAACTTTGAGGTGGATACACGGGCAATATACTCAGCCTTTAAGGCCCCATTGGGCCCTCTATCAAATAAAAGGTCTCTAGTTCAAGGGGCTAACGGCAGTAAGTATCGGGCTTGGACAACTAAGAGGACCATGGACTTGGAAAAGGTAAAATCCATCAATCCTTCCTAGTAATGCCAGAATGTCTGGCCCCATTGATGGGCAGAGATCTGCTCACCAAGCTCTGGGCCAAAATAACTTTCAACCCTGAAGGCCCCCAAGTGGAATTTCTAAATCCTTCTGTAAAAACTCCTATAGTCACGGCTCTAACTATGTCAGTAGAAAATGTATATAAACTCACTCACCTTGGAGAAACTGCAGGCATTCCTGAAGGATCAAGAACAGAGTTTTCCACTAACTAACTCACAGCAAAAGGAAATAACTGAATGGGTAACAAAAGCCTGTCGGGTGCATCAATTGGTTAATGCTAACCCTTCCAAGCTTCCTGCAGTAAAGCACCTACGAGGAACAAGTCAGGACAATTCTGGGAAGTGAACTTTACTGAAATTAAGCATCCAAGGTATGGACTTAAATATCTCCTAGTCTTTGTAGATACTTTTTCAGGATGGATTGAAGCCTTCCCCACAAAAAAAAAAAAAAAAGAAGAAGAAGAAAGGAACATCACAAATGATGGTCAAGAAGATTCTGGAAGATATTTTTCCAAGATACGGCCTGCCTAAGGTAACAGGGTCTGATAATGGACCTGCATTCTTGGGCCAGGTACGTTGGGGGTTAGCCATGACCATGGGGATTGATTGGAAGTTACATTGTGCTTATAGACCCTAGAGTTCAGGACAGGTAGAAAGAATGAATAGAACCATTAAAGAGACCTTAATGAAATTAAGCTTAGAGACCGGTATAAAAGATTGGACTATGCTCCTGCCTTGTGCGCTGTTTCATGCAAGAAATTCTCCCTCTGTTTCTTTGTGTAACCTCACCCCCTATGAAATTCTCTATGGTGCCCCTCCTCCAGTAAGGGACCTAACCCCAACTCTAAGACCTAACGATCCCTTCCACACCCCCTTGCTTGACAGACTTAAATCTCTTGAAATAACTCAGTGATACCTATAAAAACAGCTGGCAAATGCCTACCAACCTGGGGACGAGGGGACTCCACATCGATATCAAGTAAGAGACTTCCTCTACTTAAGTCGACATCAGGTGTCATTCCTTGAACCCCGCTGGATAGGACCATACCAGGTGCTACTTATAACAACTACAGTGGTAAAGGTTGACAGAATCACCTCCTGGATCCAGTCCTCTAATCTCAAGCCTGCGCCCTGTCCAGATTCTGCCTGGAAACTGGAAAAGACTGGTAACACTTTCAAAGTGCTATTCGCCGTGTGGATAAGGCAATAGACTCTCCCCTTGACTACCAGTATTACTAACCCTCATCAGCCCGTTCAGCAGCGATGGATGATCACTAATCCTACTGGACAAGAAGTATAATCTATCTTGCATATAGCCCACTTAGGGACCTGGTGGCCATCTCTCCACCCAGACATTTGTCAGCTGGCTATAGGTCTTTCCTATTGGGATATCCCTGATGAAGAGGATCCCACTAAAATTCAATTAAATCCCTTACGTACCATAGATAATGGAAACAAACATTATGGATGTAGGGACAGGCAAGCAAGATGCAGGTGGCTAGCCTAGATTACTATGTTTGCCCGGCCGACTATCAAAGCCACAAACAGACAGGGCTGTGTGGGGGAAAAGCCGACTTCTTCTGTAAGTCATGGGGATGTGAGCATACAGGGGCTGCCTGATGGAACCCGAAATCCTCATCAAATTCTGTGCACAGCATTGGCCATATCACCAATTAAATAAACAAAAACAATGGCCGCAGAGGGGTCTCTAGATCCTCAAATTCTGTGTGACCTTTTTAACTTCTGCAAGTGCTCAGAAGGGTGAAAGGAGATTCCTCTATGTGGAGGCCTTTTCCTACCTTCGCTCACATCCTGAAATATGCTTCTCCAATAGATCCTCACCCTTAGCCTTTTTCTCCAGACTATCTGCTGTCACTCGAACCTCATCAACCTGGTTTTTCCTCTCCAATTACTAGATCAAAACCCCAAACCACTGCCGGTTCTCAGACCATTGCCCCCTTGTTGAGTACCAGGTACTGATGTACCCGTCCTCCCTCTCACTTCTCTCTTCTCCTGTTAGTGCCCACACAGGGTCCCACCAGGTCCTCTTATCAGCTAACCAGAAGCTCAAACCATCTGTGGAGAGCCCTCAGACCGCTATCCAAATGTAATTAAGATGGCCTTTAAAGTTGCTTTGTCATCACTGAAAACAGGTTACTAAGTATTTAAAGTCCCTCACAGGCTTTGTGGGATACGCACTTCTGTCTTCACCTCTGCTCTACCTGTAAAACTGCTCAAGTTTTGTTGCTAGAAATATCCCAAACCCCTTTCCCATTATTCTTTTACATCTCTCCTTTGTCATTCTCAAATCTACGAAGCTGCTCTCAGCCCCGACTTCCCCATCTTCTCCCTCTGTACCAGGCCCAATAAAAGACTTAACTGACCTTCTCCAGAAGTCTTCACCATGGCTGACTTTAGGACTTTTAGAAAAAGAGTCCCTATAAAATATTTCAGTGTAGATAAACTTCCTCTTTTCATCTTGCCCTTTTCCACTTGGCCACTGGCTAAAAAAATCAGCACTCCTAAGCTAGACACCCCCTTACTGGTTTTTCACAAAATATGTGAACAAGGCCTCTGGCCTTGAGCTGGGGCTTCACAGAGATGGCAACATGTCTAAGATAAAGAAGTTACAAACTGGGGTCCATGGTAACATCTGGCAGGGGGAAAAGAGAAGGGGAAGTAAAAGCTATCCCCCACCCAGTTGTCCATGAAAAGTTAATGTTCCACTTTAAATAATGCATTGGATTCATATCTTAAATTATATAAGAAATCTTATATTGATATACGTACATTCATTCCAAATAGTTATACATCTAATGGTAAAATTAAGGTTCTGGTTTATCATGAAGGGTGTGTGAGTTTTGCTTCAAAAGTGATTATGGAAATCAAATATAATGTGTTTGGAAAGAAGTCTCATGAAAAGACCAGTCAAGAAATATGGAAAAATACATGTGTTCTGAAGCAGGAAGTGATTGAAAATGAAAAAAAATTGTCTCAAAATTTGCGAACTTGTTGATGAAATATATATCCTATCATGTGCATAAACTTAAGAAATAATCATGTAACAGTGTTGAATAAAAATGAACGTCAAAATACTCATCATGTCCCATTGGAATCAATTTACATTGATGTTAACCTGGGTCAGTTACTGTATTAATATTAGGATTTGTATGCACCATTCACTGAAGTAAGTTTTCAGTACTAGGAAAGAAATATGTATTTCAGGTGGATGAATATTTCTGAGGATAATCTTGTGAAAAGTTGATTATAAATTCACATATATGAAGACAAAGTTTATCAACTTGAAAAGAATATAGTCAACACAGAAAAGATGCTTAAATCTCACGAGCAATCTATCCAAGAAATATGGGATCTCATAAAAAGACCAAATTTGAGAGTCATTGGGATAGAAGAAGGCACAGAGGTTCAGTCCAAAGGAATGGATAGCTTATTAAATGAGATAATACTAGAAAACTTCCCAGAGATGAAAGATGGAATGGATTGCTAAATCCTGGAAGCTTACAGGACCCCAAACATCCAAAACCATACTAGACCAACTCCAAGACACATAATTATGAAGATAGCTAACATACAGGACAAGAAGACAATACTAAAAGCTACGAGAGAAAGGAGGCAGATTACATTTAGGGGTAAACAAATTAGGTTAACGACTGATTTTTCATCACAGACTTTGAAAGCGAGAAGATCCTGGAACAACCTATTTCAAACACTGAAAAATAATGGATTCCAACCAAGATTACTGTATCCATCAAAACTAAGCTTCAGATTTGACAATAAAGTTAAAATATTTTACAATAAACAAAAGCTAAAAGAATTCGCAGCCAGAAAACCAGCACTGCAAAGCATTTTGAGCAAAATATTACAAGAAGAGAAATTGAAAAATAGCGCCCAAAACTAACAGTGGAAGGTATCTCAGTAAAGGGGGAGAAAAATAACCAAAGAGGGAAAACCAGCCAATCTAAAATAAATAAATAAATAAACATGACTGGAAGTACAAACCATATTTCAATTGTAACCTTAAATGTTAATGGCTTAACTTCACCAATCAAGAGACATAGGCTAGTAACTTGGATTAAAAAAAATCCAACAATATGCTGCCTTCAGGAGACTCATATGATAGGAAAAGACATACACAGACTGAAGGTGAAAGGTTGGGGAAAATCATACCACTCACATGGCCCTCGGAAGCAAGCAGGAGTGGCCATACTCATATCGAATAAAGTCAACTTCAAACCTAAGGTAATCAAAAGGGATAAAGAAGGACACTATATACTGTTAAAAGGAACCATCCACCATCAAGACATAACAATTATCAATTTGTATGCACCAAACAATGGTCCTGCAAGGTTCATAAAACAAACTCTCCTCACGTTCAAGAGTCAAATTGACCACAACACAATAATTATGGGGGACTTCAACACACTGCTCTCGCCATTGGACAGATCCTCTAGACAAAAGCTGAACAAAGAAACTCTAAAACTCAATAGCACAATCAATAACCTAGACTTAACTGAAATATATAGAATATATCAACCATCATCAAGTGGGCACACATTCTTCTCAGTAGCACATGGATCCTACTCAAAGATAGACCATATATTATTCCATAGGGCGACTCTCAGTAAATATAAAGGTGTGGAGATAATACCATGCACTATATCTGACCATAATGGAATGAAACTGGAAATCAATGATAAAAGAAGGAAGGAAAAATCCTGCATCACCTGGAAAATGAACAATATGTTACTGAATGATCAATGAGTTACAGAAGATATAAAAGAGGAAATCAAAAAATTCCTAGAGATAAATGACAATACAGACACAACATACCGGAATCTATGGAACACAATGAAAGCAGTTTTAAGAGGGAAATTCATTTCCTGGAGTCCATTCCTCAAAAAAAGAAAAAAACAACAAATAAATGAACTCACACTACATCTTAAAACCTTAGAAAAGAAAGAGCAAAACAACAGCAAATAGAGTGAAAGACAAGAAATATTTAAAATCAGAGCGGAAATCAACAAAATTGAAACAAAAAAAAAAACATTTAAAAAACTGATAAAACTAAAAGTTGGTTCTTTGAAAAAATAAATAAGATCAATAGACCCTTTGCCATGATAACGAAGAGAAGAAGAGAGAGAACTCAAATTACTAACATACGGAATGAAAAAGTCAAAATCACAACAGACACTACAGAAATACAGAAGATAATTGAAAAGTATTTTGAAACCATATATTCCAATAAAATAGAAGATAGTGAAGATATCGATAAATTACTCAAGTCATATGATCTGCCTAGATTGAGTCAGGAAGACACACACAATTTAAACAGACCGATAACAAAAGAAGAAATTGAAGAGGCCATCAAAAGACTACCAACTAAGAAAAGCCCTGGACCAGATGGGTATACAGCAGAGTTTTACAAAACCTTCAAAGAAGAATTAATACCAATACTTTTCAAGCTATTTCATGAAATAGAAAAAGAAGGAGCTCTGCCAAGTTCATTCTATGAGGCCAACATAACCCTGATCCCAAAACCAGACAAAGACACTTCAAAGAAAGAAAACATTAGACCAATATCTCTAATGAACTTAGATGCAAAAATTCTCAATTAAATCCTGGCGAATCGAATGCAAAAGCATATCAAAAAAGTTGTGCATCATGATCAAGTAGGATTCATCCCTGGGATGAAAGGTTGGTTCAATATACGGAAATCAATAAATGTTATTCACCACATCAATAGACTTAAAGAGAAGAACCATATGATCATCTCGATAGATGCAGAAAAAGCATTTGACAAAGTACAGCATCCCTTTATGTTCAAAACCCTCGAAAAACTAGGGATAACAGGAACTTACCTCAACATTGTAAAAGCTATATATGCTAAGTCTCAGGCTAGCATCATTCTAAATGGAGAAAAACTGAAGGCATTCCCTCTAAAATGTGGAATTAGACAGGGATGCCCTCTCTCACCACTTCCATTCAATTTAGTTCTTGAAATACTAGCCAGAACAATTAGACAGACAAAAGAAATTAAAGGCATTAAAAAAAAGGAAAAAAAGAACTTAAATTATCGCTATTTGCGGATGACATGATAATATACTTAACAGACCCAAAAGGGTTTATAAAGAAAATGCTAGAGTTAATAAATGAATTCATCAAAGTGGCAGGATATAAAATCAACATGCATAAATCAAAGGCATTCCTGTATATCAGCAACAAAAATTCTGAAATGGAAATGAGGAAAACCATTCCATTCACAATATCCTCAAAAAAAAAAAAATACTTGGGAATCTACCTAACAAAAGAGGTGAAAGATTTATACAATGAAAACTACAGAACTCTAAAGAGAGATAGAAGAAGATCTTAGAAGATGGAAAAATGTACATTGTTCATGGATAGGCAGAACTAATATCATGAAAATGGCGATATTACCCAAAGTTCTATACAGGTTTAATGCGATGCCAATCAAAATCCCAATGGCATTTCTTGTAGAAATAGATAAAGAAATCATAAAATTCATATGGAATAACAAAAGACCCAGAATTGCAAAAGCAATTCTAAGCAGGAAGTGTGAATCTGGAGCTATAGCGATACCAGAGTTCAAACTGTACTACCAAGCAATAGTAACAAAAACAGCATGGTACTGGTACCAAAACAGGCAGGTGGATCAATGGTACAGAATAGAGGACACAGAAACCAATCAACAAAATTACAACTTTCTTATATTTGATAAAGGGGCTAAAAACATGCAATGGAGAAAGGATAGCATCTTCAACAAATGGTGCTGGGAAAATTGGAAATCCACATGCAACAAAATGGAATTAAATCCCTTTCTCTCGCGATGCACTATAGTTAACTCAAAATGGATCAAGGAGCTTGATATCAAATCAGAGACCCTGCACCTGATAGACGAAAAAGTTGGCTCCGATCTACATATTGTGGTGTCAGCCTCCAAATTCCTTAATAGGACGCCCATAGGCCAAGAGCAAATAAGAAGAATAAGCAAATGGGACTTACTTAAACTAAAAAGTTTTTTCTCAGCAAGAGAAACAATAAGAGAAGTAAATAGGGAGTCTACATCCTGGGAACAAATCTTTACTCCTCAAACATCAGATAGAGCCCTAATTTCCGGAATATACAAAGAACTCAAAAAATTAAACAATAAAATAACAAATAACCCAATCAACAAATGGGCCAAGGACCTGAACAGACACTTCTCAGAAGAGGACATACAATCAATTAATAAGTACATGAAAAAAGGCTCACCATCTCTAGCAGTCAGAGAAATGCAAATCAAAACCACCCTAAGATACCATCTCACTCCAGTAAGATTGGCAGCCATTAGGAAGTCAAACAACAATAAGTGCTGCCAATGATGTGGGGAAAAGGGTACACTTGTACATTGCTTGTGGGACTGCAAATTGGTGCGGCCAATATGGAAAGCAGTATGGAGATTCCTGGGAAAGCTGGGAATGGAAGCACCATTTGACCCACCTATCACCCTCCTCGGACTATTCCCTGAGGAACTTAAAAGACCATACTATAGGGATACTACCACATCAATGATCATAGAAGCACAATTCACAATAGCCAGACTGTGGAACCAATATAGATGCCCTTCAATAGATGAATGGATAAAAAAAATGTGGCATCTATACACAATGGAGTACTATGCAGCACTAAAAAATGACAAAATCACGGAATTTCCAGGGAAATGGATGGCATTAGAGCAGATTATGCTAAGTGAAGCTAGCCAATCCTTAAATAACAAATGCCAAATGTCTTCTTTCATTTAAGGAGAGCAACTAAGAACTTAACAGGGGGAAAGAGCATGAGGAAAAGATTAACATCAAACTGAGATGAGTGATGGGAGGGAAAGGGAGAGAGAAGGGAAATTGCATGGAAACGAAAGGGAAGCCTCATCGTTATACGAAATCACATATATGAGGTTATGAGGGGAAAGGGGGAGAAGGGAGAGAACTGCACAACAACAGATGAGGTGGAGAGGGAAAATGGTAGGGGAGCGGAGGAGGGATAGTAGGGGATAGGAAAGGCAGCAAAATACAACAGTCACTAATATGGCATAATGTAAATATTGTGAATGTGTAACTGATGTGATTCTGCAATTTGTATTTGGGTTAAAAATGGAAGTGCATAACTCACTTGAATCAAATGTATGAAAGATGAAAAAAGAAAAAAAGAAAATAAAAAAAAGAATCGTGATACAATAAATTAATAAATAAATAAAAGAGCTCATGTATAATGAAAAAAATAAATAAATCCACATATATGAATATGAATGAATTTAGGGAATGTATAATAAGACACATGAATTTCATATTTTGAAAAATCTGTAGAGTTTGTGTGTGTATACATACACACACACACACACACACATGCACACAGACATTAAAAAGTAGCAATATATATGCCAATCGAAATTCACCATGAAATATATATCATCCACAGATCCAAAAATATTCATTTTACTGAACATGGATTTATGTATAATGTTGTTCAACTAGGAAGCTCACACAGAGGTCGAATTTTCACTTCCAACAGCGTTTAGGAGACGTGATACCTTCTCACAATTTGTATGTGCCATGTCAGCAACCTCACAAGAATGTACGTGTTGTACCTTGTAGGATTCTGTATGTGCATATAAAAATGTATGTGCAAATAGGCTACAGAAAAAGGGAGACAGGAATTCCCATATTTGTTAACTTTAAAAACACATGGAGAACAATTTCAACAAAAAATTGACAAGATTTATAACTCCTACACTATATAATGCAAAAGGCAAATCTAACTATACACCATGCCTCCACTTAACTGCTTGCATTTCTATTCTGTTCGGATTATTTTTCTCCATCATATTAGAATAAGTAGTCAGAGTCTAGTAGGCTATGGGTTAGTGTCAGGGATTCAGTATTTCGAATGGAAAATTGGAACAGGTATCCAATGTGTATGTAAATATGTGCTACTAAAAATCTTCCCACTCTCATCCAGAACAACCTTTAACTCTTCTCCTCTAATTGTGTCTTACTTGTCCGCCCCAAGTAAGACACAATTAGAGGAGAAGAGTTAAAAAATCTGTGAACATATAATTGGAATGGAATATGCTCAGTTGTTCACAAACTTGGAGGTGGTGGAGGAGTTTACAAAAGTAAGGGACAGGGTAAACCCTCCACAAAAATGGAGCTTTGCTGGCCTAAAGACTTCTTGAGAAACTGCCTCTGAGGTTGGGCACTTGAAATATATGTTTTTGACAGGAGTTTTATCTTCCATAGTAGTGAGACCATTAAAGCTGGTTCTGAATCTATGTGACCTGAAGGACATTGTTTCTTATTTTCCAATGAAGATGAGGCAGCAGTGCAGACCTCTCTCTTTTTAGGTAAACTGTGGCCACTGGGGGATAAGTGTCTCCCTTTGTGGACTGTAAAATCATTTGGTCATCCTCCAATTTTCGTGGTGTTTCTTTCTGCTGCACTGGCAGTTTGCTATTTGCTTCACGAAATACAAGGATTTCAACTGGGACACAGTGCTAGAGGGAGTTCTGTCACATGTGGTGGGTCAGGGTCTGCAGGAGAATGCACCAACCAGGCTTCTATCCCACATAGCTTGCCCCCTTGAGCATAGCATCCTGATTCTGAACATTGCCCTGAAAACTCTCCATATAACAATATGCCTTTACACAGAATATTCTGCTGGCTGCACCATGTCATTCACAAGCCATTTGGAAGCCAATGGCAGATGCACATGACCACACCACAGATGTTTTATCACACACCTGCACACCACTGCTCTAGGCCCACTAGTCAGCAGGCTCCTACTGACTGGCATCTCTGTTCTACACCATTTTCATGAAACCCAGTCAATCAAAGCACTGTATGATATACTCATGATCAGCAAAAAAAACATCCAGAGTTTCTCCAGTGCCACCTGGTCATTGGAAATTCAAAAATTTCACAGTATTTTTCTAGCCATTTTTCAATGATGAAGTTGGAGGCACTGTGGGTTTCAATACATTCAGGAACCTTTAAATTGTGAGGAAGCTCATTTCAATGAAATCTCAGGAGAACTCTAACAGGCAAGGCTTACCAAAGAGTGACCAAAAGATCACATGAAGCCAGGCCCATTGAGGTCTACAAGGTGAGGTCCATGTGTGTTTTGACTCTCAACTATGGCTGCCAAGTTTTTCAGAATAAAATTATGTGATATCCTGGATGAGATTCCCAGTGCTCTGTGGAAAATCATCCTGGGCCTAGATTTCAGATTCCAAGGGTGAATCTCATGCTTGGCCTCCTAAAATCCAAACACAATTTATGGCAATACTTCTGTTAGGTCAGTTCCAGAACTCAGACTTTAAGGGGAATCACACAAGAGTTCAAGGCTTGGTGGACCCAGTCATCTCTTCCAACTGCCACACAAATGACCACAATTAAAACCAAAACACTCCCACATGGACCTCATTTTCTTCCATATAGACACTCATCATAACCTCTGGCTGGAGGTTTCCATGAGTGGTGCAGCTCAAGACAGTGTCCAAAATAAGCTCCCTTGCCCCTCATTTGCCTAAAGTCAGCGTGGCATGGACACCCTTCCTGTGAACCAGGAGTGATCAAATAGGCCTGCCATTAATACTGCTCTGCTTCTACTATTTGAGGCCTAATGACACTCAGATATAGATTGTTTATGTGATTTGGAATCATTAGAAAACACTAACACATCTGCAGGGCTTTGAAGAATTCATTTGCCCCAAGGGTCCCTATTCACACTTGATGGAGGTCAGGAACCTAACAGAGGAAGGTGAGAGACTTCATCCACAATGACTGATGTTTTTGCATTTTGGTTATGGATGAACACATGGGATTTTTCTTTAGATCCATCAGGTGCTGAGAATCTGAGCCCCAGTTTCACACAGGGCCAAGAGGCTGATTCAGATACATCCCTTCTAAATCAATTAAGCAAAGAGCCACAGGTGATGCCCAATCATTTGCATTTGAATACTGTTTTCTTCAGGCTTCACAAAAGGGTGGCCTGAGCCAAAAACCTTCCTTACGTTCAGGGCAACAGAACAATAGGAAAGCAAATGGTCCAAACCAGGGTTTCTCCACTGAAACTTTCCTGGTCACAGTGATATCTGAGTTTTCTGAGATGCTCCCATTTCCATCAGCTATCCAGTACATGGCCATGTCACAGAGCTTGGAGGTGGTACATATCTTGGACACAAAACCATGAACCTATTCTAGAGAGTGACCAGTATTAAGAAAGAAAAGAGGAACTTAGGAAAAGAGCAGGTGGTGCCATTGAAAAGGTTAGCCGCAGTCCATTCATAAATTGGCAGGATGAATGCTTGGAAGCTTTGTACTAGACAGGACACATCCATTGATGCATTCTCTTTTCTAATACTACAACCACGGACAAAGTGGGATACACAGACATAGAAACACTCACCTTGTCAAAGGACATACTAGAAACAGTCCACTTCAACCCAAACAAATCGCCTTTCCTACCTATTCTCAGAACATGAGAAAAAACCACAAATTCACATCCACACCCACAAAGGCACCTCCTTCCCCCAAGTAGGTCTGTGACTATCCGGAGTGTCCTCTGACTGGTGGGCCATACTATTTTTCCCTGAAATGGACTGTACTCAGTTCTGTACTCCTTGGCCAACTCTGTGAAGTTGTCAGAAGCCAGTGGTGAGCCACTACCTGCTTTCTCAGAAAGGCCCCTCTTCTTAGCTTTCCTGGCATTTGGCCATCCTCACATAAGTAGGTACCAAGAAAGATTGACTCTGTCCTTGGTAAATCCAAAGAAGTGAGAAAACTGGGACTGGGACTGGGAGTGGCTGTGGTTGCCTGGCTTCCTGAATCCCAGGGTTATAGAGTTTCATCACCAAGGAATTTATGTGAGGTAACTTCCTTCAGGAACTGAATGAAGTCACTACCTTGGAAACCACTTTGTCTTAACAGTTGCTACCAAGGGTCCCATGAGATGGAGGGTGCGCCTACTTCCTGTGACATTTTCACAAGTTAGAGTGGTATATCAACCATAGGCCCCCGAGAACAGCTCTCCATACAGGCCTGGTTTGGTCCATCTTCTCTACATTAAGATGAAAGAGGCTGATTCAGACACATCCCTTCATCCTGACCAGGTTTTTTACCATGGAAGTTGACTTTTCCTCCCTCAGGTCCCTCATAGCTTCCTACAACTTCTCCAGAGATCATTTCTGCATGGACCTTTGAGGTGAGGTTCTAAGCAGGTTGAAAATCCCCTATATTCCTGTATTGTAAGACCAACTCTGTCCCTGCTTTTCTGTAAAGTTAGATTGAGGGAACAGTGTATGGTTAGGGTAATAACAGGTTCGATTTGGGTTAGGAATCATTCTGTGGGATGAATAATGGTATTGGGAACCTGTGATATTTACCAGAATATTAAGGTGAAATATAACTATGAAAACAGAAATCTACATAAGATTTTAAGCCCAGAAGAGCATTGGGCCAATGATTAGGATACTTAGCTTTGAAATACCTTCTGCACAGATGTCTCAGATAAATCGATATACAATGGCATAGGACCTTGTAAATTGGATGATTGAGTGTAGAAGAAAACATCCACTCAAAAAAAGATAGTCGGAAGGATTAGGAAGATAGTAAGTTTAGGAAGAAGAGTGAGTATAGGATTTGGACCAATGTTTTTAGCAATAGGGTTTCCGGTAGAGAGTGAATGTAAATGTCAGCATATGTGAAGAGTGAGTCACAATGATGAACTGGGGAAAATATATAGGAAAGCAGATATCAATAGAGACATTAAGAAGTCAGGAAAAGTATAAATTGAGTGATAGTATTAGAAATTTTCAACAGGGTCGAGGTTGAATATACAATCTTGGGAAGAAACAAATATTTAGTCAGCAATAGGATTGACATTTGAGAACATTAGGCAATCTGGAATCGGATGTTTTTAGTAATCCATGCTCACTCTCCCTTTAGGCTTTGGTACAATCATAAGTGTGAACTTTGCAGTTTGTGTCCAGAATATTACTGTGATAAAGTGTATATGTAGATCAGGTGACATGAGTAGTTCTTCCACCATTTCTGTGGGCAATATTTTGCAGATGTATAAATTAGTATTGGGTGTACAAATACGTGTACCCTGTGTCTATGAATATAGATATAATGAATGAATATACCATACTGTGAACAAATAATATAACTGGTTTCAACTTTAAATAATGGATTGAATTGATATTTGAAAATATACGGGAAATCTTATTGATATACATACATTCATTACAACAATTTATACATCTATGGTAATATTAGGGTTCTGGTTTATCATGAAGACTGTGTGAGTTTTGCTCCAAAGTGATTATTGAAATCTAAAATAAAAAGAAGTCTCATGAAAAGACAAGTAAAGAAACATGGAGGAATACATGTGTACTGAAGCAGGAAGTTATTGAAATTGAAACAAATGCCTATAAATTTGCGAACTTCTGAATGAAATATATATCCTATGATGTGCATAAACTGAAGAAATAGTCAATTATTCAAACAGTGTTGAATAAAAATGAACATCAAAATACACATCATGTCCCATAGGAATCTACTTGCATTGATGTTAAAGTGGGTTAATTACTGTATAAAAATTAGGACTTCTATGCACCATTCACTGAATTTAGATTTCAGTACAAGGAAACAATATGTATTTAAAGTGGATGAATATTTATGAGAATAATTTTGTGAACATTTGATTATAAATCCACATACATGAATATGAATGCATTTAGTGATTGTATAATAAGACACATATATTTTATATTCTGAAAAATCTGGAGAGTGTGTGTGTATATATATATATAGAGAAAGAGAGTGTGTGTATATATATATATACACACACACACACACACACACACGCACACGCACAGACATTAATAGGTAGCAATATATATGCCAATTGAAAATTCATCATGAAATATATATCATCCACAGATCCAAAAATATTCATTTTACTAAACATGGATTTTTGTATTATGTTGTTCAACTAGGAAGCTCACCCAAAATTTTAATTTTCAGTTCCAACAACGTTTAGGAGGAGTGATCTCTTTTCACAATTTGTATCTGCCAAGTCAGCCACCTCACAAAAATGTACATGTGATACCAGGAAGGATTCTATATGTGCATACAAAAATACATGTGCTGAATAGGCTACAGATAAAGGGAGACAGAAATTCACATATTTGTTAACTTTAAAACACATGGAGAACTATTTCAATTTAAGATTGACTAGATTTACGACACTAGATTTATAACACCTACCCTTTATCATGCAAAAGGTAAATCCAACTATACACCATACCTCCTCTGAAGTGCTTGTATTTCTATTCTGTTTGGGTTATTTTTCTCCATCACTTTATGATTGCTACAGTCTGGCTGGGCACAATTCATGAGCCACTTGTCAAAAGAAACTAAGTTTATTTTTAGAACCACACATGCCAAAAAATAGCTCCTCGGGAAAAACCCTCAGAGCCCAACTGCCACCACTGGCTTCCTACAAGCCTCTCAACCTCCCCACTCCTCCTGATCTTGAGATCCATAGGCTGGGTCGTGTGGGCAGAGCCAAAAAAGTCCCCCAATGAGCAGCTCTGTAGTCTGATAGAGCGGGGAAACAGCCCAATGAGCATCACTGCAGAGGAGCCAATCAGCTAGATGTTGCTGGGGCTGCTGTGAGTCAATCTTCAGCTTGCAGTCTGAAAGGGCAGGGAAACAGCTCAATGAGCATCTCCAATGAGCATCACCGCAGAGGAGCCAATCATCTAGATGTTGCTGGGCCACTATGAGCCAATCATCAGCTGGCAGTCTGAATGTTTGCTTTGGCCCCTTGGGCTGCGGCTCTCAACATCTCCCCCTCTCTGTTTAAACAACAAGCATTTGGCTTAGGGACCGTGCCTGCCTTAGGTTGTCCAATAGTACATATGGTGCTTACCCATTATCGAATGAGCTGACCTCAAGGTGTCAGCCACCTGTCTTAGGTTGGTACCATTGCAATTGAATCTTTCCCGTCACTAACTACAGGTCCAGTATACAGCCACACCTGTAGAGTGGTCTTTGTACCAGGGGGAGGGTGAGGTTTTTTTTCTCACTTCTGTTGGACCCCAAATTTTAGCTGAACGACCATGACATGCAGAAGGGAGGAAGATACACCGAGGCAATTGACGGCACCTTTTGGAAAAATTGTACCACCAATGACATCATCAGCAAAAATACCCCAACACTACCACAAGTCGCTGCACAAACATAGTTCACAATGCATGCAGGTGAGTTCACAAAGCATACAAGTGATACATAGTCCAGGCAAGTTCTGCAAGCAGTTCAGTGATGGCTATTACAGAAGCTGTAGATTGGTTTTATCTTTGTCTTCACAGGCACTGGGATGAAGATAGGAATTCTGGCAATAATGGCTAAAGAAAAAATTATGTAACATTCCAGAAGGCACTAAAAAATTTTTTTCTTAACAATTTATATTGTCTTGAAGAGAATTATTAAATATAGTGAAAAAGAAAGGTGAAAGTAAACAAACAGATCTGTTAATCTCCTTTTTTGTTCACATTTTAAAAAAATCCTCAACAGGTGTTTACCCAATTTAAATTAAAACATTTACATCACGTGAATAAAAAAAAAATTTGGATCCATTTTTTCATGAGCGCTCATCATATATGATATATGGACATATGTACATTCAAACATAAAACACAAAATACAAGTGTACACAAATAATATAATACATACAACACATAACATAATAGTGAAGACCTTATTACTTTTTACAGGTGAAATCTCCATTGCAATGTCTAAAAACTCTATCATCCAAAAATAGGACTGATCAGCAAAACATTAACGTAGGTCTGTATGAGCTCAAAAAACAAAATAGAACTTCATGATATGGGAAAGGGCAATAATAAAATAAATATTGAAAAAAAGCATCCTGGTTCTGTCACAGATGTAAGAATAGCCAAACTGGAGTTCTGGATATCAGCTGTTATGGATTTGACCCAAATCATCTTCTTTTTGGTCTGTAGAAATCGCTTTAGTTATTTTCTCTGGAATCCAAATCGGCTGCTGTTCTCCCTGTGGAAAGACACAAACAGATCCCCGACTCCAGACAATTACTGGGACAGGACCTTTCCATTGTTCTGTTAGAATATCCTTCCAAGGTACCTTGGGCTTATGTACATTTTTTAGACACATATGCCTTTCCGCAGCACTAAGCCCTGATGAATCCAAATTTTAAAAGTTTAGAGTAAAATGGGTTATTTTAAGTTTATCTTTGGGGAATATGTACCCCTTCCCAATTCCGTCTTTTTCTTTAATAAGTACATTTTAATTGTTTGATGTGCTCTTTCAACTATTCCTTGTCCCTGTGGATTGTATGAGATTTCTGTTATATGAATAATGCCAAATGATGAGCAAAATTGTTTAAAAGAGGTAGAAGTATAACCAGGGGCATTATCTGTTTTTAACTGTTTTGGAACGTAAACAGTGGCAAAATTTTGTAAGCAATGAGCTATAACATCTTTACTTTTTTTCTCCGGCATGAAGGGAGCCCATCAAAAATCCAGAAGAAGTATCAACTGTAACATGCAAATATTTTAATTTTCCAAATTCTGGCATGTGTGTGACGTCCGTCTGCCAAATATGGTTATGTATCAATCCTCTAGGATTTACTCCAAGATTAACTTGTGGTAAAGAGGTCACACAATTTTGACATTGTTTTATTATTTGTCTAGCTTGTTCCTTAGATACTTTAAAGCGCTTTAGTAATGTATTAGCATTGACATGGAACTTTTTATGAAAATTTGTAGCTTCTTCTACTGTAGAGAAAATATGTATGTCATGTGTAGTTTTATCTGCTAAATCATTGCCCAAACTAAGGGCTCCAGGCAATCCTGTATGTGCCCTGATATGTCCTATAAAGAATGGATCTTTTCTGTCCCAGATTAGACATTGTATAGTGGAAAGCAAAGAGAAAACAGTAGAGGAAGGGGAAATCCTACCAGCATTTTCAAGTGATAATATAGCACTAACTATATACTAATTACCGAAAATAAATTATATACAGATACTTTAAGCATCACAAAAGCTTCTAATACTGCATTAAGCTCTACCTTTTGAGCCAATTTTTTGGGTACTAAAATGTAAATGTTTGACCAGGTGTAACTATTGCTGCTGTACCATTATTTGACCCATCAGTGAATATATTTGGAGCATTCATGATAGGTGTTTTCTTGTCATTTTTGGAAAAATTACAGGATGCGATGACGAAAAAGACAATAAAGGATTAGATGGTTAGTGGTTATCAAATGAAACATTAGATTTGCACATGATTATTGCCCAAGTATTTAACTCATTAGCTAACTCATCAATTTGATTCATAGTATATGGAGTAATATTTTTATTGGGAGAAATTCCAAACACTCCCTTTGCTGCTTTTATTCCTTTGAGTATTAATTGTCCTACAGCCTCAGTATACCTAGTAAGAATAGTGTTAGGAGAATAAGATAAATGTATCCATAATAATGGACCTTTTTGCCAAAATACTCCTGTAGGAAAATTTTTTTGGTAGTACAATAAATAATAAAGGCAAACTTATATCAAATCTATCCAAATGCATAATTTTCATATATGTTTCAATGATTTTTAATGCCTTTCTTGCTTCACGCATTAACATTTGGGGTGAATTGAGATCTGATGGACCTATTAGGATATCAAATAACGGTTCCAACTCTCCTGTTTGTATACCTAGATAAGGCCTTATCCAATTTATGTCTCCTAATAATTTTTGAAAGTCAATAAGTGATTTGAGTTGATCTATTCGTATTTAAATTTTTGCTGGACGGACCATGGTTGAGGATAATAGAACTCCTAAATAATTAATTTGAAAATTTAATTGTACTTTATCTATTGCTATCTCTAGTTTATAATTTTTTAATAAGTTTGTAAGTACGGCATAAAATTCTAGCAATGTGTTTTTAGCTTTCTGTGCTAATAATATATCATCCATATAGTGAAATATTTGTAGTTCAGGATTTTGATTTCTAAGTGCCTGGATTACTTTGTTAACATAAATTTGACACATAGTTGGGCTGTTAGCCATCCCTTGAAGAAGTAATTTCCATTCATATCTCTGATCAGTACCTTTATGATTCAAGGCAAGGATAGTAAATGCAAAACTTGGACTATCCTCAGGATGAATTGCAATTGAAAAAACAACAACAACAACAATCTTTAATATCTATAACTAAAACATACCAGGTTTTTGGCAAAGCAGAACATTGAGGAATCCCCAATTGAGCAGGTCCCATAATAACCATCTTATTATTAATGGCTCTTAAATTTTACAATAATCTCCATTTACCAGATTTCTTTTTGATGACAAAAATGGGAGTATTATGAGGAGATGCAGACGGTTGTATATGCCCTTCTGCTAATTGTTGTTTGACCAGGTCATAGTCTGCTTGTACCTTTTCTTCAGTCAGGGGCCACTGAGGAACCCACACTGGTCTTTCTGATTTCCAAGTAATTTTTATTGTCTTAGTGGTCCTTTATAAAATCCAACCTATGTCTGCCTGTTACTTGATCTATTTGTATCGGTGCTGCTATGCCTTGTTCTAGTATTTCTAATTTTTTTCTTTCCTAAAACCATGTCTAGCCATAATAGTGGGTGCATTTTGATTGATGTTTTTTGTTAATGTCAAACCTAATTGAACTAGGACATCTTGTCCCCATAAATTTAGGGGAAGATGGTAAAATACATACGGCTGTATAGTTCCTTCACATCCTTCAGGATCCTTCCAATCTAATGCCATTGCTCTTCCATGGGGATTAGTCACCACTCCTAGGTCTCAAAGTGCTTGAGTGGCTTGTTGTAATGGCCAATGTTTTGGCCATTCTTGACAAGAGATGATGCTAAGTTCTGCACCTGTATCCAGTAGCCCATTAAATTCATGTCCTTGAATATTTAGTTTTAACATGGGGCGAGAATCTAAATTTAAAGAAAGCATAGCCCAGTCTACACCTATGGAGCCTAATCCCTTAGAACCTCTTTCTACAGTACAACTGCAAATTCTATCATATAGGCTTGGTATTAATAGTAACTGTGCTATTCTGTCTCCTGGTGAAATTACTGATATACCCTTTGGAGAACTGGCTATAATTTTTATTTCACCTTTATAATCAGGATCAGTTACCCCAGGACTTATCATAAGTCCTTTTAGAGTAGAAGAGCTGCGTCCCAATAAAAATCCTACTGTCCCTTGGGGAAGAGGTCCTTTTACCCCTGAAGGAATGATTTGAACTCCCATCTCTGGAGTTAGTAATGTTCTGGCCTTGGTGCAGATGTCCAAACCTGCACTCCCTCTGGTTTGTCTGATGAGGGATCTGATGGACAATGTGTTCTGGGCACCACCCTGATGGCATTGTTGGGTTCCTCCAGTGCTCCATATATTTGTGGTTTTCGGCCCCAGAGCATTGGGCCTTCCTGTCCATTTTTTGGCAACGTAGCCTGATGCCTTTCTCCATGATATCGTGAATAAACACCTGGTCCTTGTTCGTGTTTTGATAATGGAGTACCCTCTATGGTGGTTTGAGTACGACATTCATTAGCCCAATGTCTCCCACTACAGCATCGTGGGCAAATACCCGGTATTCTACTCTTTTGATACCTAATTTTGTTAAACCCTCCTCATATGGGGCAATTTCTTTTAAAAAGTCCTGTTTGTTCACAATTGTAGCATGTTCTTGGCCTGGCATCTAAGGCCTGTTTTACTGCAGCTGCCACGCCTTGCCCTTGTTCTAAAGCCTCTTTTACTGCAGCTGTGACGACTTGCTCCTGTTCATTAATGTCTCTAAATAATTTAATATATGTGTTAAAATCTTCATGTTTCTATGATCTAATGACTTCTCTACACCAATGATTTCCTTGCTCATAAGCCAGTTGTTTTAGTAATGGCATTGATTGTTCTGTATTCCCCAACACTCTGGTAGCTGTTTGAATAAGCCTATCTACAAATTCAGCATAAGGTTCATTAGCTCCTTGTATTACCTTTGATAATTGACCTTGTAAACCTCCATGTCCTTGTAAAGTCTTCCATGCCTTAACTGCATCTACAGCAATTTGTGCGTATACACCAGGATCATATGCAATTTGTTGCTGGTGATCTTCATAAGGTCCCTTTACTAACAACATATCTAGATTTCTCTGAGGATAACCAGCTGCTGCATTTCGCCTAGCCATCTCTTTGCAAAATTCCTTATTGGCAACCTTCCATAACAGGTATTGTCCTCCATTTAGCACAGCTTTACACATATTAACCCAATCTTCTGACGTCATGTTCAAGTTGTTAATGGATTCGACCATGCATACAGTGAAGGGTGCTTGAGGACCATAGGTTGTTACGGCCTCTTTTAGCTGCTTCACTGCTTTGAAATTTAAAGCATGGTGAACTCGCTGCCCTCCTGCATCAAATACAGGGTATGTTAATATTTGAGATCTTGTCTCAGAATCCCAACTATCAACTGCCGGGGTTTGAGGCCTCACAGCATATGGAGGTGGCCTTGTTAGTTGGACACTTACGTCCTTTGGAGATAGAAAGGTGTTAGTAGCAGTCTCCTTAGAGATGGTGCTGTTGGCTGGACACTTACACCCTCTGGTGATAGAAAGATTTTAGTAGCAGTCTCCTGTTGTAACTTTACCCCTGATGGCTTTTTCTGCTTTACACTTTCTTTCTCTGTCTGTGTAGCTTGAGAGGCCTTCTTTTTTACTTGAATTTTTCCTCTGTCTGACTAGTTCGAGAGACTTTTCTTTAAATTGAATTTTTTCCTCTGTCTGACTATTTTGAGAGACCTTCTCTTTTAATTTAATTTTTTTTCTCTCTGACGTTTTCGAGAGATTTCTCTTTTACTTGATTTTTTCCTCTGTCTGACTAGCTCGAGAGACCTTCTTTTTTACTTGAATTTTTATCTCTCTCTGACTAGCTCGAGAGATGTTCTCTATTACTTGAATATTTCAACTATAACTATAATACAACTCAAGAAGATAATGCCAAACAAAACTGAAACAGAATGAAACAAAAGTGGAACAACAGAAAATTATTATAATAGCTTTTCTATCCTCGTGAAATGTCCATCCGTCTTTCTCCCTATCTGTTCCTCAGATGTGAGCGGTTTTTCTTCCATCTTACCCATCTCCAGGGACAGGCAACTTTTGTCTCATGTTCTGACAATAGGTAGGAAAGGCAGAATGTTTGGTTTGGTGTGGACAGTGTCTACTAAGTCTTTTGACAAGGCCAGTGTTTCTATGTCTGTGTATCTCTCTGTGTCCGTGGTTGTAGAACATAGAAAAGAGAATGCAACAATCGATGTGTCCTGTCTAATACAAAGCTTCCCAGCATTCATCCTCCCCAACGTAAGAATGAAGTGTGGCTTGCCTTATGGATGGGCAACACCTACTATCTTCCTAAGTTCCTGTTTTCTTCCTGAATTTTGGGCACTCTCCAGGATAGTCTCATGATTTTTTGTCCAAGATATGTACCATGTCCAAACTCCATGACATGGCCATGTACTGGATAACTGAAGGGAATGGGAGCATCTCGGAAAACTCAGACATCAGTGTGACTTGTAAAGACTCAGTGGAGAAACCCTGCTTTGGCCCATTTGCAATCTATTGTTCATTTGCCCTGCATGTCAGGAAGGTCTCTGCCTCAGGCCAAAACTTTGTGAAGCCTGATGAAAACGGTTTTCAAATGGAAATGAATTTGTATCACCTGTGGCTCTTTGCTTACTTGCTTTGGAAAGGGATGTGTCTGAATCAGCCTCTTGGCCCTGTGTGAGGCTGTGGCTTAGATCTCAGCACCTGATGGATCTAAAGAATGATCCCATGTGTGCATCCAAAAGCTAATTGCCAAAAGAGCAGTCATTGTGGATGAAGTCTCTCGCCTTCTGCTGTAAGTTTCCTGACCTCCATCAAGTGAGCACAGGGATCCTTTGGGTAAAATGAGTTCTTCAAATCCCTACAGAGTCTAGCCCATAGGTGTTTGGGTTTTCTCATGACTCCAATTCACATAAAGAATCTAAATTCCACAGACAGAAGCCCTAAAATTGGAGAAGCATAGCAGAATTAAGGGCAGGCCTATTTGGTCACTCCTGTTTCACAGGAAGGGTGTCCAGGCCACCCTGACTTCATGCAAATGAGGGGCAAGGGAGCTTATTTTGAACACTCTCTTTGGCTGCAACCCTCATGGAAACCTCCAGCCAGAGGTTATGATGAGTGTTTATATGGAAGAAGATGAGGGCCATGAGGGAGTGTTTTGGTATTAATTGTGGTCATTTTTGTAGCGGTTGGAAGAGATGCCTGGGTCCAACTGGGCTTTAACCCTTGTGTGATTCCTTTAGAGACTGAGTTCTGGAACTGACTTCAGAGATGTATTGCCATGAATTGTCTTAGGATTTTAATAGCCCATGCATGAGAGTCGCCCATGGAAACTGAGATCTACTCCCAGGGTTGCTTTCCACACAGCACTGCGAATCTCAGCCTGGATATCACATGATTTTATTCTGAAAGACATGGCAGTCATTGTTGAGAGTCAAAAGACACATGGTCCTCACATTGTAGACCTCAATGGGCCTGGCTTCATGTGACCTTTTGGCCACTTTTTGGGAAGGCTTGCCTGTGAGAGTTCTCCAGAAGTTTCATTGAAAGGAGCTTCCTCAACATTTAATATTTCCTAATTGAATTGAAACCCCCAGTGCCTCCAACTTCATTCTTGAGAAGTGGCTAGAAAAATGCCATGAAATTTCTGAAATTCCCATTACAAAGTGGCACTGGAGAACCTTTGGATGTCCTGTTGCTGATCATGAGTATACCAGACAGTGCCTTGATTGACTGGGTTTCATGAAAATGTTGTAGAACAGAGATGCCAGTAATTTGGAGCCTGCTGATTAGTGGGCCTAGAGCAGTGGTCTTCAGTTGTGTGATAAAAAATGTGTTTTGGGTCCATGTGGATCTTCCATTTGCTTCCAAATGGCTTGTGACTGACATGGCACAGCCAGCAGACTCTTCTATGCAAAGGCATCTTGATATATGGATAGGTTTCAGGGCATTGTTCAGAATTAGGTTGGTACGGTTAAGGGGGCAAGCTATGTGGCATAGAAGCCAGATTGGTGCATTCTTCTGTGGATCCTGACCAACCACACATGACAGAACTTCTTCAAGGACTGTGTTCCAGTTGAAATTTTTTTATTTCATGAAGCATATACCAAACTCCCAGTGTGCTAGCAAGAAACACCATGGAAAGTGGGGGATGACCAAATGACTTCACAGTAAACACGGGGAGACATTAGCCCCCAGTGGCCACAGTTTACCTACAAAGAGAGAATTCAGCACTGGTGCCTAATGTTCATTAGAAAATAAGAAACCATGTCCTCCAGGTCACACAGATGCAGACCCAGCTTTGATGGTCTCACTACAAAGGTAGGTAAAGCTCCTGACCAAAACATATATTTCAAGTGCCCAACCTCAGAGGCAGTTTCTCAAGAAGTCTTTTGTCCAGAAGAGCTCCATGTTTGTGAAGTGTTTATCCTGTCCCTTACTTTTGGAAACTCATCAACCACTTCCAAAGTTGTGAAACCATGAGCATATTCAATTCCAGATATGTATTCACAGATTTTTAACTCTTCTCATATAATTGTGTATTACTTAAGGTGAGGGTAATGTCAAGGCATTGTTCAGGATGAGAGTGGGAAGATTTTTTGTATCACAATTTTGCATACACTTTGGATTAATTTTCCTAGTTGAACAACATTATACATAAATCCATGTTCAGTAAAATAAATATTTTTGCATCCATGGATGATATATATTTCACTATGAATTTCAATTTGCATATATATTGCTACTTTTTAATGTCTTTGTTTGTTTTTTTTGTATATATATATATATATATATATATATATATATATATATCCTATCCAGATTTTTCAAAATATGAAATATATGTGTTTTATTATACACTCTCTAAATTCTATAATGTTCATATATGTGGATTTATAATCAACTTTTAACAAGATTATACTCAGAAATTTTCATTACCTGAAATACATATTTGTTTCCTAATACCGATAACTAACTTCAGTGAATGATGAATACAAATCCTAATATTTCTACAGTAACTGACTCAGTTTTACATCAATACAAGTAGATTCCTATGGGGCATGACATGTATTTTGACATTCATTTTTATTCAACACTGGTACGTTGCTATTTCTTCAGTTTATGCACATCATACAATATATATTTCATCCACAAGTTAGCATATTTATAGGCATTTGTTTCACTTTCAATTACTTTTGCTTCATAAAACATGTATTCCTCCATGCTTCTTGACTGGTCGTTTCATGAGACCACTATCAAAACACATGATTTTTGAATTACATAATCACTTTTGAAGCAAAACTAACATGCTTCATGATAAAACATAACCCTAATATTACCATTGGATGTATTACTGGTTGGAATGAATGATAGTATATCAATATAGATTTCTTATATATTTTAAGATATCAATTCAATCCATTATTTAACGTAGAACTGGTTATATTATTTATTCACAGTGTGTTCTATTCATGCATTATCTCTATATTCATATATGCAGGGTACATCTCTTTGTACCCCCCAATACTAATTTAAACGTCTTCAAATATTGCTCCCAGAAATGCTGGAAAAATTACTCATGTAACCTGATCTACATATATATTTTATCACAGTAATATTCTGGACACAAAACGCAAGGGTCACACTTATGATTGCACCATAGCCTAAATGGAAAGTGAACATGGATTACTAAAAACATCCATGTCCAGGTTGTCTAATGTTCACAAATATCAATCTTATTGGTGACTACATATTTGTTTCTTCCTAAGATTATATATTCAAACTCAACCCTGTGGTAAATGTCTAATCCTATCACTCACATTATGCTTTGCCTGATTTTCTAATGTCTCTATTGATATCTGCTTTCCTACATATTTTCCTCAGTTCATCATGTGACTGACTCTTCTCATGTGCTGACAATTACATTCACTCTCTAACCGAAACCCTATTACTAAAGACATTTTTTTCCAAAACCTATATTCACTCTTCTTCCTAAACCTACCGGCTATTCCAGTTTGAGTGGATGTTCTCTTCTACATTCAATCATCCAAGGTACAAAGTCTTTTGCCATTCGATATCGAATTATCTGAGACAACTGTGCAGAATAAAATTCAAAGATAAGTATCCCAATCAAGGGCAAAATGCCCTTCTGGGCTTCAAATCTTACCTAGATTTCTGTTTTCATACTTATATTTCACCAATATATTCTTATAAATATTGCATTGTTCAATACCATTATTCATCCCACAGAATTATTCCTAACCCAAATGGAACATGTTATTAACCCTAACTATGTGCTGTTCCCTCAATCTAATTTTACAGAAGATCAGGGAAAGAGTTTGTCTTACAATACAGGAATGTAGGTGATCTTCCACCTGCTGAGAACCTCAAAGGTCCATGCAGAAATGAACCCTGGAGAAGATGTAGGCAGCTATGAAAGACCTGAGAGAGCAAAAGTCATCTTGCATGGCAAACATCCTGGTAAGGATGAAAAAATGTGTCGGAATCAGCCTCTCTCTTCTTAATGTAGAGAAGATGGACCAAACCAGGCCTGTGTGGAGAGCTGTTTCCAGGAGCCAATGGTTGATAGACCATTCTAACTTGTGAAAATTTCAAAGGAAGTAGGGGCAGCCTCCATTCCATTGGTCAATTGAAAGCAATTGTGAACACAAAGTGTTTGCCAAGGCAGTGACCTCATTCAGTTCCTTAAGGAAATGACCACACCTCACATTTTTGGTGATGGAAGACTGTGAACTTTTGATCCAGGAAGCCAGGAACCCAGAGTGAGTCCCAGTCCCAGTCCCAGTGGGCTCCCTTGTTTTGATTGAACAAGGACAGAGTCATTATTTTTTTGTCCTACTGTTGTGAGGATGACCAAATGCCAGGAAAGCTCTGAAAACAGGCCTTTCCAGAGAAAGCAGGTAGTGGCTCACCGCGGACTCCTGACAACTTCACAGAGTTGGCTAAGGAGACCAGATCTGAGACAGGACAGGCCATTTTGGGGGAATATATAATGGCCCACCAGTCAGACCACCGTCTGGATAGTCACAGACCTACTTGGGGGAAGGAGGTGCCTTCTTGGTTGTGGCTGTGAGTTTGTTTTTTTGGCTCATGTTCTGAGAATAGATAGAAAAGGCGGTTTGTTTGGTTTGGTATGGACTGTTTCTAGAAAGTCATGTGACAAGGCGAGTGTTTCTATGTCTGTGTATACCAATGTGTCCGTGGTTGTAGACATTAGAAAATAGAATGCATCAATGGATGTGTCCTGTCTAGTAGAAAGCTTCCCAGTATTCATCCTGCCCAATTTATGATTAGGCAGAAGATTGCCTTATGGATGGGCAACACCTGCTATCCTCCTAAGTTATTATTTTCTTCCTGAATTCTGGCCACACTTCAGAAAAGGCTCATGGTTTTGAGTCCAAGATATGTACCACCTCCAAGCTCTGTGATATGGCCATGTACTGGATAGCTGAAGGGACTGGCGAGCATCTCAGAAAACTCAGATATCAGTGTGACCAGAAAAGTCACAGTGGAGAAACCCTGCTTTGGGCCTTTTGCTTACCTATTGTTCTTTTGCCCTGAATGTAAGGAAGGTCTTTGCCTCAGGCCACCCCTTTGTGAAGCCTGAAGAAACAGTTTTCAAATGGAAATAAATGGGCATCACTTGTGGCTCTTTGCTTAATTGCTTTGGAAAGGGATGTGTCTGAATCAGCCTCTTGGCCCTGTGTGGGGCTGTGGCTTACATTATCAGCACCTGATGGATCTAAAGAAAGATCCCATGTGTGCATCCAAAATAAAGGGCAAAAATTGAAGTCCTTGTGGATGAAGTCTCTAGCATTTCTCTGTAAGGTTTCTGACCTACATCAAGTGAGAATAGGGATCCTTTGAGTCAAATGAATTTTTCATATCCCTGCAGAGACTTGCCAAAATGTGCTTGGGTTTTCTCATGACTCCAAATCACATAAAGAATCTAAACCCCACAGTCAGAAAGCCTCAAATTGTAGAAGTGGAAAAGTATTAATGGCAGACCTATTTGATCACTCCTGGTTCACAGGAAGAGTGTCCAGGCCCCTGAGATTTTAGGCAAATGAGGGGAAAGGGAGCTTATTTTGGACAATGTCTTCGGCTGCGTCCCTAATGAAAAACTCCAGCCAAAGGTTATGATGAGTGTCTATATGGAAGAAAATGAGGGTCGTGTGAGAGTGTTTTGGTATTAATTGTGGTCATTTGTGTGGCGGTTGGAAGAGATTACTGGGTCCACCTGGGCTTGAACTCTGGTGTGATTCCCCTTATAGACTGAGTTCTGAAACTGACCTCAGAGAAGTATTGCCATCAATTGTTTTGGGATTTTAGGAGACCACGCATGAGAGTCACCCTTGGAAACTGAGATCTAGGCCCAGATTGACTTTCCACAGATCACTGGAATCTCAGCGAGGATATCATATGATTCTATTCTGAAAGACTTGGCAGTCATAGTTGAGAGTCACAAAACACATGGAACTCACATTGTAGAACTCAATAGGCCTGGCTTCATGTGACCTTTTGGCCACTCTTTGGGAAGCCTTGCCTGTGAGAGTTCTTTAGAGCTTTCATTGAATTGAGTTTCCTCACCATTGAATGGGTCCTGAATATATTGAAGCCCACAGTGCCTCCAACATCATCCTTGAAAAATGGCTAAATAGATACCATAAAATTTTTGAAATTCCCATGACCAGGTGCCACTGGAGAACCTTTGGTTCTCCTGATGCTGATGTTGAGTATGCCAGACAGTGCCTTGATTGACTGGGTTTCATGAAAATTTTGTAGAACAGAGATGTCAGTATGTTGGAGCCTGCTGAATAGTTGACCTAGAACAGTGCTGGGCAGGTGTGTGATATAACATGTGGTGACGCAATGTGGATCTGCATTTGGCTTCCAAATGGCTTGTTACTGACATGGTGCAGCCATCAGATACTTCTGTATAAAGGTATATTTTTATATGGAGAGGTTTCAGGGCAATGTTCAGAATCAGGTTGCTATGGTCAAGGGGGCAAGCTATGTGGGATAGAAGCCTGGTTGGTGCATTTTCCTGCAGACCCTGACCCACCACTCATCACAGAACATTCTCCAGCACTGTGACCCAGTTGAACTCTTTGTATTTCATGAAGCAAATACCAAACTCCCAATGCAGCAGCAACAAACACCACGAAAATTGGAGAATGACCAAATGGCTTCACAGCCCACACTGGGAGACACTTAGCCCCCAGTGTCCACAGGTTACCTACAAAATGAGAATTCAGCAATGCTGCCTCATTTTCATTAGAAAATAAGAATCCATGTCCTCCAGGTTCCATAGATGCAAACCCAGCTTTGATGGTCTCACTACAAAGGAAGCTAAAGCTCCTGACAACAACATATATTTCAAGTGCCCAACCTCAGAGTCAGTTTCTCAAGAACTCTTTAGTCCAGCAGAGCTCCATGTTTGTGGAGTGTTCACTCTGTCCCTTAATTTTGGAAACTCCTCTACCACCCCCAAGGTTTCAAAATCCTGAGCATGTTCCATTCCAGATATGTTTTCACCGATTTTCTAACTCTGCTCCTCTAATGATGTTTTAGTTGGGTCGAAGGTACTGTCAAGGCATTGTTCTGGAAAAGAGTGAAAACATTTGTGTGTAGCACATATTTACATACACATTGTATTCATTTTCCAATTTTCCATTCGAAATACTGAATCCCTGACACTAACCCCTACCCTACTACACTCTGACTACTAATACTAATAAGATGGAGAAAAATAACCCAAACAGAATAGAAATACAACCATTTCAGAGGAGGCATGGTGTATAGTTGGACTTACCTTTTGCATTATATAGGGTAGGAGTTAAAAATCTAGTCAATTTTTTGTTGAAATAGTTCTCCATGTTTTTATTAAAGTTAACCAATATGTGAATTCCTGGCTTCCTTTCTCTGTAGCCTATTCACCACCTGTATTTTTATATGCACAGAGAGAATCCTGCCTGGTACCACACGTACATTCTTGTGAGGTGGCTGACTTGGCAGATACACATTGTAAGGGATCACTCCTCTTAAACGATATTGGAACTGAAAATTCAAATTATGGTTGAGCTTCCTAGTTGAACAATATTATTCATCAATTCATGTTCAGTCAAATAAATATTTTTCTATCTGTTGATGATATATATTTCATTATGAATTACAAAAAAAGAAATATGTGTCTTATTTTACACTCATCAAATTCATTCATATTCATGTATGTGGATTTATAATCAACTTTTCACAAGATTATTCTTAGAAATATTCATTCACCTGAAATACATATTTGTTTCCTAGTACTGAAAAGTAACTTAGGTGAATGGTGCATACAAATCTTAATATTTCTACAGTAACTGACCCAGTTTAACATCAATGCAATTAGATTCCAATCGGACATGATGTGTATTTTGATGCTCATTTTTATTCAACACTGGTAGACTACTATTTCTTCAATTAATGTACATCATAGGATATATATTTCATCCACAAGTTAGAAAATTTATAGGCATTTTTTTCACTATCAATCACTTTCTGCTGCAGAACACATGTATTCCTCCATGTTTCTTGACTGGTCTTTTCATGAGAAAAGGGATGGACAAGGCAAGGCAAGGCACCTAAGATAGCACTGAATACAGGGAAACAGTACTATTTGGTTGTAACAGGATTTAAATGGCATTGCTTCTGTTGTAATCAATTAGTTCCCTGAACCCCAAGTTTACGTTGTTTCAGAATTTTGTACCCAACATGTAAGGGAGGGGTTCAGAAGTTCACAGTCTGCAGAAGTTCACAAAAAGCAGTTTTTGTTTCTTTTTTTTTTCTCGGTTCTGGGCAAGTTAACATTTTAAGGACACTTGGGAAAGGGAGAGCTTTTTCTTCTCTTTCGTTTTTCTCCCTGCCAGCTGTTACCATGGAGTCCAGTTGGTAACTTCTTTATCTTGGAAATGTAGCCATCTCTGTGAAGCCCCAATTCAAGGCCAGAGGCCTTATTCACATATTGCCAGCATTGTGACTGACTCTTCCCAAACACATTATTTTGGATTTCCATTATCGCTTTTGAAGCAAAACTAACATATCTTCATGATAAACCATAACCATAATATTAATATTAGATGTATAACTGGTTGGAATGAATGATTGTAAATCAATATAAGATTTCTTATATATTTTCAGATATTAATTCAATCCATTATTTAATGTGGAAACAGTTATATTATTTATTCACTGTATGGTCTATTCATGCATTATCTCTATATTCATGGACACAGTCTACACCTCTTTGTACACCCAATGCCCATTTATATGTCTTCAAAATATTGCTACCAGAAATGGTGGAAGAATTACTCATGTAACTTGATCTACATATGTATTTTATCACAGTAAAATTCTGGACACAAATGCAAAGGTCACACTTATGATTGTACCAAAGCCTAAATAGAAAGTGAGCATGGATTACAAAAAACATCTATGTCAAGGTTGCCTAATGCTCTCAAATGTCAATCCTATTGGTGACTACATATTTGTTTCTTCCTAAGATTATATATTCTAACTCAACCCTGTTGAAAATGTCTAATCGTATCACTCACTTTATACTTTGCCTGATTTAGTAATGTCTTTATTGATATCTGCTTTCCTACATATTTTCCCCAGTTCATTACTGTGACTGTTCACATGTGTTGAAATTTACATTCACTCTCTAACAGAACCCCTGTTGCGAAAGAACTTTTGTTCCAAATCCTATACTCAGTCTTCTTCTTAATCCTACCGACTATCCCTTTTTGACTGGATTTTCTCTTCTACATTCAATCATCCATATAATGTTTGTGTGAGTGTCAGAGGAAGAGACCACCAAAAGACTGTCTCATGCAACAGCAAAGGGTTCATTGGGGGTCCAGCATGCTGGGGTTCAGAGCTCACAGGAATAGAGCAGAGTACCCTGAGAACAGCTTAAGCAGACCTTATATTCTTTCCTTAGAAAGGGCAGGGACGGAAGTTTATTGATGGGTCAGGGCGAGTGGGCGGTTTGCGTGTAAACGGGTGAGAGAATACATTCTGCAATTTGGCAGTTGGGGACAGCACATTCTGGGAACAAGATTAGCAAACAGTTCTCAATATTTCAACAGTGTTTTGTTAGGCATAAAGAAAAATAGGAAGTTACAAGTACCTTTTTGTTAACCTTTCATTCCCCGCTTCTTCTTCTGGCTACTTTTAATTATAAAAGTGATCATTGGCTGGTGTCACATTCTATGTCTTCAAGTGGGTTATTACTAGAAGTTTAACTTGTCCAATTTGAGCTTGGAGATAAGAAATTACAGGTTTGAGCAAACAGGGTTTTATAGTTTGCAATAATATGAGGATTATTATTAGACCGGCCAGGGTTGATAAAAAAGTAGTTAACCAGGGGGGATGTATGGATCAGAATCAAACCACCCTTTTTGGGCCTCTCTCAGTGATGCTCTTCAAGGTGTCTTTTTAATTTACTCATAGATTTTTTTTTTACAACTCCAGTATGGTCAGCATAAAAAAACATTCTTCCCTCAATGCCTCACAAAGGCCCCCTTCTCTCATGAATGGGCGGTCCAACCCTCGACTGTTTTGTAAAACAACTTCAGACAGAGCGCATAAATATTCCTGCAAAGCTGTGATGGAGGTTTCTAATATTAAGTTTTGTTCTATTGCTGCTTCTAATTGGGTCATTTGTTGTGTCCCATGGACTAGAGCAAAGTTTTCTGTGCCGACCCCTGCAGCAACTCCTATTCTTAATAGGATGGTTAAAGATAGGGATATATGTTCCCAGCGGAACCGTGTTGTATGCCCCCCTGTTTGAACTTCAAATGAACCTGCGTCATTATAGAGCACTCTGGGAAACATCTGCACCATTACACAATTAATCACATATGTTGACCATTTAACGAAAACATAAACAATTTTTAAGTATATAGAATTATACTGTTGTAGGGACGAACAAGGCAAGGCACCTAAGATAGCACCGAAAACAGGGAAACAGTGCTATTTGGTTGCAACTGGATTCAGAGTGCATTGCTTCTGTTGTAATCAATTAACTCCCTGAACTCCAAGTTTAGGTAGTTTCAGAATTTTGTACCTAATATGAAAGGGAAGGGACTCATAAGTTCACAGTCTGCAGAACTTCACAAAAAGATTTTTTTTTTTCTGTTTTTTTCTCTGTTCTGAGCAAGTTAACTTTTCAAGGACACCTGGGAGGAAGAGAGCTTTTTCTTCGTTTTCTTTTATCCCAATTTAGCTGTTACCATGGAGCCCAGTTGGTAATTTTTTATTTTAGAAATGTAGCCATCTCTGTGAAGCCCCAGCTCAAGGCCAGAGGCCTTGTTCACATGTTGTGTGAAAAACTATTAAGGGGTTGTCTAGCTTAGGAGTGCTGATTTTTCCAAGCAGTGGCCAAGTATAACAGGGCAACAGAAATAGTGGAAGTTTATCTACACTTAACCCTTTTATAGGGACTCTTTTGCTGAAAGTCCTAAAGTCGTCCGTGGTGAAGACTTCTGGAGAAGTTCAGTTAAGATTTTTCTATGGGCCTGGTATAGAGGGAAAAAACGGGGAAGGTGAGGAGTGAGAGCAGCTCCGTGGATCTGAGAATGAAGAAGGAGAGATGTAAAAGCATAATGGAAAAGGGGTTTGGGATTTTCCTAGCAACAAAAACTTGAGCAGTAGAACAGGTAGAGCAGAGGGGAAGATGGGAGTGAGTATCCCAGAAAGCCTGTGAGGGACTTTAAAATTCTTAGTAACCTGTTTTCAGTGATGACAAATCAACTTTGAAGGCCATTTTCATTACATCTTGGATAGGGGTCTGAGGGCTTTCCTCAGCTGGTTTGAGCTTTGGGTTATCTGGTAAGAGGACCTTGTGGTACCCGGTGCGGGCACTGAGAGGAGAAGAGAGGAGTGAGTGGGTGGAGGGGTACCTCAGTACCTGCTACCTCAGCAAGGGGTCAATGGTCTGAGAACTGGCAAAGGTTTGGGTTTTTGATCTAGTAATTAGAGGAGAGAAATCAGGTTGCTGAGGTGGGACTGACAGCAGAGAGTATGGAGCAGAAGGCTGAGGGTGAGGATCTATTGGAGATGCATAGTTCAGGAAGTGAGCGAAGGAGGTAAAAGGCCTCCACATAGGGGAATTTCCTTTCACCCTTTTGAGTACTTGTAGAAGTTAAAAAGGTCACACAGAATTTGAGGATCTAGAGACTCCTCTGTGGGCCATCGGTTTTGGTTGTCTAATTGGTAATATGGCCAGTGCTGTGTACTGAATTTGATGAGGATTTTGGGTTCCACCAGGCAGCCCTGTATGCTCAAATCCCCATGACTTACAGAAGAAGTTGGCTTTTCCCCCACACAGCCATGGCTGTTTGTGGCTTTGATAGTCTGCTGGGCAAACATACTAATCTAGTCTAGCCAACCTGCATCTGGCTTGCGTGTCCCTACATCCATAATGTTGTTTCCATTATCTATGGTACGGAAGGGATTTAATGGAATTTTAGTGGGATCTCTTCATCAGGGATATCTTAATAGGAAAGATGTATAGCCAGCTGACAAATGTCTGGGTGGAGAGATGGCCACAAGGTCCTTAAGGGAGCTGTATGTGAGATAGAGCATACTTCTTGTCTAGTAGGATATTTTATAAGCCATCGCTGCTGAATGGCTGATAATCGTTAGGTCTACTGGTGGCCAAGGGGAGAGTCTATAGCCTTATCCACATGGTGAATATGCAATTTGAAAGGGTTTCCAGTCTTTCCCAGTTTCCAGCCAGAGTCTGGACAGGGTGCAGGCTAGAGATGAGAGGCATGCATCCAGGAAGTGTTTCCGTCTACCTTTACCACTGTAGGTGTTATAAGTAGCTCCTGGTATGGTCCTTTCCAGCGGGGTTCCAGGGATGACACCTGATGTTGTCTTATGTAGATGAAGTCCCTTACTTGATATCAATGTGGAGTCCCCTTGATTATAAATTCAAGCTCAAGCCTGTTGAAAATGTCTAATCCTATCACTGACTTTATACTTTGCTTGATTTCCTAATGTCTCTATTTATATCTGCTTTCATACATGTTTTTCCCAGTTCATCATTGCGACTGACTCTTCACATGTGCTGACATTTACCTTCACTCTCTACCCGAAACCCTATTGCTAAAAAACTTTTGGTCCAAATCCTATACTCACTTTTCTTTCTAAGCCTACCGACTACCTTCCTAGTCCCCTTCTCCCCAGGTTGGAAGGCAGTTGTCAGCTGTTTCCACAGGTATCATTGAGTTCTTTCAAGAGATTTAAGTCTGTCAAGCAAGGGGGTGTGGAAGGTATCGTTAGGTCTTAGAGTTGGGGTTAGGTCCCTTACTGTAGGAGGGGCACCACAGAGAATTTCACAGGGGGAGCGGTTACACAAAAAAACAGAGGGAGTATTTCTTGCATAAAACAGTGCATAAGGCAGGAGCATAGTCTAATCTTTTATGCCGGTCTGTAAGCTTAATTTCCTTAAGGTCTCTTAATGGTTCTATTTATTTTTTTTCCTGTCCTGAGCTCTGGGGTCTATATGCACAATGTAACTTCCAATTAATCCCCAGGGTCCTGGCTAAGCTCTGACTCACCTGGGCCATGAACACCGTTCAATTAACAGACCCTATTACCTTAGGCAGGCCGTGTCTTGGAAAAATATCTTTCAGGATCTACTTGACCACCATTTGAGCCTTTTTTTTTTCTTTTTTTTTTGTGAGAAAACATTCAATCCATCCTGAAAATGTATCTACAAAGACTAAGAGATATTTAAGTCCATACCTTGCTGGCTTAATTTCAGTGAAGTCCACTTTCCAGAATTGTCCTGTTCTGGTTCCTCGTAGGTGCTTTTCTGCAGGAAGCTTGGAAGTGTAAGCATTAACCAATTGACAGAACCGACAGGCTTTTGTTACCCGTTCAGTTATTTCCTTTCACTGTGAGTGAGTTAGTCGAAATCTCTGTTCCTGATCCTTCAGGAATGCCTGCAGTTTCTTTGAACCAAGGTGAGTAAGTTGATGTACATTTTAACGTAGTGTATGGCTTTCTGAAATTGCAGGCTGGGCTCAGTGAAGTTGAGGAGTTCAGTGTCAGTGTTCTTAAATGTTATAAAAAGCTTGCTGGTGCTCAAGGGTCCATTGGAATTGGGCATCCTCATTTAACAACGGGTATAAAGGAGCAGCTATGAACACAAACACAGGTATCCAAAACCTGAAAAGCCAGCAGTCCCAAGAAACTCTCTGTGTTGTCTCCTGTTAGATGGGGATGGTATCTGCACAACTGTTTGTTTTCTGGACTCAGTGAGCCATTATTTACCGCCCCTAAGGGAATACTCGAGGAAGATTTCTTCTTGCTGGCAAATTTGGGCCTTTTTGATAGAAGCTCTATACCCGACTTGAGCAAGCTCGGATAATAGTGCTTGGGTCCCAGACTCACAGTTTTTCTTGTTGTTGGCTGCCAGTAGCAGGAACTGCCCATTAGATGTGTGTTGAAATCTTCCCTGACCACCTAGTTACAAAACAACCCCTCAGAAAACTCAGAATTCTGTGTGACCAGTAAAGTCTCAGTGGAGAAACACTGCTTTGGGCCTTTTGCTTACCTATTGTTCTGATGTCCTGAATGTCAGGAAGGTCTTTGGTTCAGGCCACCCCCTTGTGAAGCCTGAAGAAAACAGTCTTCAAATGGAAATGAATGGGCATCACATGTGGCTCTTTGCTTAACTGCTTTGGAAAGGGATGTGGCTGAATCAGCCTCTTGGTACTGTATGAGGCAGTGGCTTAGATTGTCAGCACCTGATGGATCTAAAGAAAGTTTCCAAGTGTGCATTCAAAACCAAACTGGCCAAAAGAGCAGTCATGTGGATGAAGTCTCTCGCCATCCTTTGTAACCTTCCTGACCTCCATCAAGTGAGAATAGGGATCCTTTGGGTCAAATGAGTTCTTCAAAGCCCGCAGAGGCTAGCCGATAAGTGCTTGGTTTTTCTAATGACACCAATTCTCATAAAGAATCTATACCAGACAGTCAGTAGGCCTCAAATTGGAGAAGTGGAGCAGTTATAGAGCAGGCCTAATTGATCACTCTTTGTTCACAGGAAGGGTGTCCAGGCCACCCTGACTTTAGGCAAATGAGGTGCAAGTGTGCTTATTTTGCACAGTGTCTTGGGCTACGCCCCTCATGGAAACCTCCAGCCAGATGTTATGATGAGTGTATATGTGGAAGAAGATGAGGGCCATCTGGGAGTGTTTTGGTTTTAATTGTGGTCAGTTGTGTGGTGGTTGGAAAAGATGCCTGGGTCCACCTGGGCTTGAACTCTGGTGTGATACCCCTTAGAGACTGAGTAATGGAACTGACCTCAGAGAAGTATTGCCATGAATTGTGTTTCGATTTTAGGTGGCCATGGATGAGAGTCACCCTTGGAAACTGAGATCTAAGAAAAGGGTTACTTTCCAAAGAGCACTGTAAAACTCAGCCTGGTTATCACATGATTTTATTCTGAAATATTTGGCAGCCATAGTTGAGGGTCAAAACATAAACAGACCTCACATTGGAGACCTCAATGGGCCTGGCTTCATGTGTTCTTTTGGCCCCTTTTTGGGAAGCCTTGCCTCTGAGAGTTCACCAGAGCTTTCCTTGAAATGTGCTTCCTCAAAATTTAATGGTTCCTGAATGCATTAAAACCCACAGTTTCTCCAACTTCATCCTTGAAAAATGGCTGGATAAATACCATGAAATTTTTGAAATTCCCATGGCCAGGTGGCCCTGGAGAATCTTTGGATGTCCTGTTGCTGATCATGAGTATACCAGAGAATGCCTTGATTTACTGGGTTTCATGAAAATGGTGTAGAACAGAGATACCAGTATGTTGGAGCCTGCTGTGTAGTGGGCACAGAGCTGTGGTGTGCAAGTGTGTGATAAAACATCTCTGGTTGGGCCATGTGGATCTGCCATTGACTTCCAAATATCTTGTGGCTGACATGGTGCAGACAGGAATCACGTATATGTCTGAAACCTCTCCATAAAAGGCATCTTGTTATATGGAGATGTTTCAGGGCAATGTTCAGAATCAGGTTGCTATGATCAAGGGGGCAAGCTATGTGGGATAGAAGCCTGGTTGGTGCATTCTCCTGCAGACCCTGACCCACCACACGTGACAGGAGTCCCTCCAGCACTGTGTCCCAGTTGAAATGCTTGTATTTTGTGAAGCAAACACCAAACTCCCAGTGAAGCAGCAAGAAACACCATGAAAAGTGGAGGATGACCAAATGGCTTCACAGTCCACATGCAGAGACACTTGGCTATCAGTGGCCACAGTTTACCTACAATAGAGAAGTGGGCACTGCTGCCTCATATTCTTTGGAAAAGAAGAAACAATGTCCTCCAGGTCACATAGATGCAGACCCTGCTTTGATTCTCTCATTAGAATGGAAGCTAAAGCTCCTGTCAACAACATATATGTCAAGTGCCCAACCTCAGAGGCAGTTTCTCAAGTAGTCTTTAGGCTGGCAGAGTTCCATGTTTGTGGAGTGTTTACCTTTTAGACCAGGACGCAAGAAAAGACCACTGACTCCAATTAAAATCAAATTAAAGCAAACTTATTATTTCCACTGCCCAGGCTGCCTCTCCCTCCCAAAATGGCGGGAACAAGAGAGAAACCCCACCTTTTCTACAGCCCGGCTTTATAGCCCAGAATGTTACACAAAAGAGTGGTTATAGATAACAGAACTCTGACAAGCATCACACTAATGATAGTTTACATTTTTTTTTTCTGGCCCCAACATCAGAATTTATGAGGACCATTAGAGCCTCAGAGAGTGTCATCTGGCCAGGGAAGGCCAGTAATTATGAGGTGTCAATAAAGTTTCAGAGAGGGCTGTCATCTGGTCAGAGAGCCAGGCATGGGTGAGTTCAAGGCACGGGCAGGCATTCCAAGCAGGTTCAGAATTTGCTGTAATTTATAGTTAAGCCAAAATTATCTTTACATGGCTTTGTGGCAAGATGGCTCCCAATTTTAATCAAAGATCAGGTTGGGTCTATCATTCCCTCATTTTCTAATATGTCCCTTTCAAATCTTTGATAGGGTAGGGGAAGAGCACTGAGGGAAATTTAATCCCTCAGGTAACAGTCTCCCTATTTTTTGAACTCACCCAAAACCGGTCTCCCTGATTTTACCTGACTTAATTAATTACTTATATTGGTAGTCTATTTAATTTTGGCTCTATTGTTGTCAGAAGAGAGGCGTCACTCATTTTGGCTTCTTCTGAGCTAAGAGAGGGTGACGTGATGGGGCACAGCCTGAGAGACACGAGTTGCCTTTTAGAAGTCAGTTCGCTTTGAAGTCTGTTTGGGTAAGTACAGGTTGTAACGTCATCTGGTGACGGGTACTTCTATGAGAGAAACAAAATACATGAGTACTGAATAAATGTTGCAGCAGCTGGAACATGTCACTGTATAGAAGTTCCCTCACCAGTCTTAAATATTCCCAGTTATCAGGACTGTCAACTTAATATTTAACAATTAGGGTTACAGTTGTCCCTCCCCATAAGATACAGTTTAATAATTTAATATCATCTGATCTTGCAAAATCCTTTTACTTGTATGACCTCTGTGTCTAATAGAGAAACCCTTAATTCTGTTACTCAAGGGTGGATAATTGTACTAGCAAACACCAAGGTTACCTGTGTAGGTTAGGAATATCTGTAGGCCTTAAACTAAAAACTTCTGCCTCTGGCAACTCCTCTTGATAGTCTCTTTTTATAGTTATCAGGCATTCCTGTCTGAGAACCCTTCTTTGTAGCCTCCAGTCTTATTTATTTTGGGAGGCTAACATAAAGTGTATACCTTAAAATATTATTATTACTATAATTATTTAAAATGCCCAGGAATGGCTGTATTTTGGTTTTAACTGTCTTTGATAAATGTTTAAGATGAAGCAGTCAAACTGACATTTGTTTCTATCTGTTGTGAACAGTCAGCTGATCTTTTACAGGAGTCATTCTTTGGGAAACTTGAGAGCAGCTTCTCAGTTCTGATAGTGCCATTTTCGCTAGGTGTGTCCAAGTCTTGCTTGACCATGTGGCTTCCCTCGAAAGCATGAGGGATGTTTCCCTTCTCTGATGACTGTCTTCTTCATAGAAAATGCACTGATTGGCTTTCTGTTCTCCAGTGGTCTTATTAATCTCCTTAATCAGGATGTTATGTGGCTCAGAGTTGCAAAGCTCTTTATAGAAGTCCCTTGTTCCCTGGATACAGACTGTCTCAGAGGACAAGAGCCAAATATTGGTTTTCTTCGCCCTTTTCATTTAACTTTAATTTTAAATCCTAATCTTAAACATCCAGCAAATAAATTTTAGCAGCCTTATATTAAGAGCACTGGGCTTTAATGTCTATAATTTAAAATTATTTATCTTTTTATGAATTGGGATCTGTATTTTTCTGTCTGTCTTGTAGGTGATGACTTATTATCTTATATTAACCCATGTTGTGTTCTTAAAGCCACACTTCTGTAAAACACCAACAGGGAATCATTAGATCACTTATAAGGAAATTAAAAAATAAAATTAACAAGAGTAATATACTTAGTTCTTGTAATAGCTACCCTGAATTTTTTGGTTGAGTTATACATTATATCCCCTGTTTGAGATACTAGTAATCTTGACAGAAAAAAAACAAACAAAAAAAAAACAACTTTTGAACATAACTTTAAATGAAATAACATCTGACCTACTACTTTTATTCTCACATGTAGTAAGTTGGGACACAGAACCTTATCTTAAGTAAGGCAGGGCTCTTTATAAATCTTAAGTGTTTTAGTTCCAAAAATGATCTTTGTTTTTTAAATATCATTTTACAAAGTTTACATTAATTGTTTGAGGTCACATGAACATTAGCTAACACCATATGATATCACTTTTAAAACATGAATTAAAGAACGGCTGAAAGTTTTAACCTTTAAATAGATTAGGCTCTCATTAACATAAAAATACATTTAAATTGTTCCACAATGTAAAAAGTAACACAAAAGTTTACATATCTTATTGACAACAGGTAAATAAATCCCCAATATATATATATATATATATATATATATATATATATATATATATATATATATATATATATTTTTTTTTTTTACCATACAACTTCAGAGCACCAGCTTGATATAATGCTCTTTTAAATTTTCTACCTTAAAGAATTGTATTCCTGGAAGATATGAGCACATTAATAGCATCACAATTGCACTGATGTTTCTACATTAACCAAGTTTAGCTTTTAAACAAAATGGCTGTACAGTGCTCTAAAATAACAGATCTTATTTAATCAGTAATTTAATTTTTATGGTTGCTTGCTCTAGAAAATTAAAACTTAATACACACAATGTTATGGGTAAACTTATGTTTTAAGAAATTTTTGTCCTTTAACACATGACTGATTTTTACAATCTTATACATACTTTAGAACAAACTTATACAGACCTTAGTATATCAATCAGATATCAAACAAAAGTACTCATGAATGAGTAATCCCATATCAAATTTACTTTACTTATTTATCAAAATATTATACAAAAGAATTGAACAGTGTTGACCATTTTTTTTTGTTGAAGGAAAAGTCCTAGAACCAAGGCATATTAGAGCTTTTGTCGACATTAATATTTTATTAGATTTTTGTACACCTAGAAAACTTGTAAGCTTAAATTTAAAGACATTTATTTTTATCAGTTTATCCAATTTAACGTGAACCATTTAAATCACGTGAATTAAAAATCTTTGGATCCACTTTTTAAAGTTTGTTTTTGTGAGTGCTCCTTTTTTTAAGAGCACTCCTTATATATGTTAATTTGTATATAATATATATGATATACGGACATATGTATGTATAGGCATACAACACATAAAAAAACGGTGCACACATAATAATAGTAGAGGCCTTGTAGCTTTTCGCAGGTGAAATCTCCATTGCAATGTTTCAAAAACTCCATTGTTTGTGAAAGATAGAACTGATCAGAAAAATATTAACCTAGGTCAGTAGGATCAAAATCATGAGCTCAAAAAGAAAATACAGAATCTAAGGAAAAAAATAAGAGTCCTAGAAAAAATGACTGGGCAGTTATTAGTAAATACCATACAATGTAATTTCCCCCCCCCCCTTAGGCCTCTGATCAGTCTCCTACTGAGCTTGCAGGCTTCTTTCATTTGAATTTCAACGTTAGTCCTGGCTGAGGCCTAAAAGGAGCAGGGAAAAACTGATGTTCTGAGCAGACACCTCAGGCCTAAGGCATTTTAACCATAATTTTCAGGTTTGGATGTTGAAAATTATGATACAATTTTAAGATACAATTCACAAAATTTTATATCTTTATATCTTGTTTTGTCAACAGATACCATACTATGATTTACTACCCTTGTCCAAATTAATGCACTGGTACACACTGTGACATTTTCCCAGTCTACCCAATTCAAAACTGGTGAAAAATAAGACCGAATGTTTGGGAAGTTACTTGCCAACTTGGAAGTAGAGTTCTTTTTTTTTTTTTTTTTTTTACTATTTTTTTTATTGGTTATTCAAAACATTACAAAGCTTGCAGAATCACATCGGTTACACATCCACAATTTTACATAATACCATAATAGTAACTGTTGTATTCTGCTACCTTTCCTATCTTCTACTATCCCCCCTCCCCTCCCCTCCCATCTTCTCTTTCTACCCCATCTACTATAACTCATTTCTCTTCTTATTTTTTTCCCATTCCCCTCACAAACTCTTATATGTAATTTTGTATAACAATGAGGGTCTCCTTCCATTTCCAAGCAATTTCCCTTTTCTCTCCCTTTCCCTCCCACTTCATGACTCTGCTTAATGTTAATCGTTTCCTCCTGCTCTTCCTCCCTGCTCTGTTCTTGGTTGCTATCATTATATCAAAGAAGACATTTGGCATTTGTTTTTTAGGGATTGGCTAGCTTCACTTAGCATAATCTGCTCTAGTGCCATCCATTTCCCTGCAAATTCCATGATTTTGTCATTTCTTAGTGCTGCGTAGTACTCCATTGTGTAAAAATGACACATTTTTTTTTATCCATTCATCTATTGAGGGGCATCGGGGTTGGTTCCACAGTCTAGCTATTGTGAATTGTGCTGCTATGAATATTGATGTGGCAGTATCCCTGTAGTTCGCTCTTTTGAGGTCTTCAGGGAATAGTCCGAGAAGGGCAATAGCTGGGTCAAATGGTGGTTCCATTCCCAGCTTTCCCAGGAATCTCCATACTGCTTTCCATATTGGCCTCACCATTTTGCAGTCCCACCAGCAATGTATAAGAGTACCCTTTTCCCCACATCCTCGCCAGCACTTGTTATTGTTCAACTTCATAATGGCTGCCAATCTTACTGGAGTGAGATGGTATCTTAGGGTGGTTTTGATTTGCATTTCTCTGACTGCTAGAGATGGTGAGCATTTTTTCATGTACTTGTTGATTGATTGTATGTCCTCCTCTGAGAAGTGTCTGTTCAGGTCTTTGGCCCATTTGTTGATTGGGTTATTTGTTTTCTTATTGTTTAATTTTTTGAGTTCTTTGTATACTCTGGATATTAGGGCTCTATCTGAAGTGTGAGGAGTAAAAATTTGTTCCCATGATGTAGGCTCCCTATTTACCTCTCTTATTGTTTCTCTGGCTGAGAAAAAACGTTTTAGTTTAAGTAAGTCCCATTTGTTGATTCTTGTTTTTAACTCTTGTGCTATGGGTGTCCTATTAAAGAATTTGGAGCACGACCCCACAATATGTAGATCGGAGCCAACCTTTTCATCTATCAGACGCATAGTCTCTGATTTGATATCAAGGTCCTTGATCCATTTTGAGTTAACTTTTGTGCATGGCGAGAGGAGGGGATTCAGTTTCATTTTATTGCATATGGTTTTCCAGTTTTCCCAGCACCATTTGTTGAAAATGCTATCCTTCCTCCATTGCATGCTTTTAGCCCTTTTATCGAATATAAGATAGTTGTAATTTTGTGGATTGGTTTCTGTGTCCTCTATTCTATACCATTGGTCCACCCGCCTGTTTTGGTACCAGTACCATCCTGTTTTTGTTACTATTGCTTTGTAGTACAGTTTGAAATCTGGTATTGCTACACCTCCTGATTCACACTTCCTGCTTAGAATTGCTTTTGCTATTCTGGGTCTTTTATTTTTCCATATGAATTTCATGATTGCTTTATCTATTTCTACAAGAAATGCCGTTGGGATTTTGATTGGCATTGCATTGAACCTATAGAGAACTTTTGGTAATATTGCCATTTTGATGATGTTAGTTCTGCCTATCCATGAACAGGGTATATTTTTCCATCTTCTAAGATCTTCTTCTATTTCTCTCTTTAGGGTTCTGTAGTTTTCCTTGTATAAATCTTTCACCTCTTTTGTTAGGTTGATTCCCAAGTATTTTATTTTTTTTGAGGATATTGTGAATGGGGTAGATGTCCTCATTTCCAGTTCAGAAGATTTGTCACTGATATACAGGAATGCCTTTTATTTATGCATGTTGATTTTATATCCAGCCACTTTGCTGAATTCATTTATTAGCTCTAGTAGTTTCTTTGTAGACCCTTTTGTGTCTTGTAGGTATAGGATCATATCATCCGCAAATAGTGATAATTTAAGTTCTTCTTTTCCTATTTTTATGCCTTTTATTCCATCCTAAGTATTTAAGTTCTCTGGCATGAATTATCTGAAATCATAAACTAAATAATTATCTAAACCCGACTTTTAACTGCAAGATTGTGCAATGCTTCAAAAACCCATTCAGATACCAGATTGTTACAATAAAACGTCATCATTTAGACACACATTGAGCTAAGATCATTCTCGAGAAACAATTTATAATATCAACACATTATTGCACATGTTTTAAAGGGCCAGAAACAAAGACACAAGAAAGACAGAAAGGAGTTACAGACTATGGCTGACAGACTGAAGCCTTTAAAACAGAGCAGATAAGAGAAAAATCTCCTACACCTGTAGCACGACAGATGTCTCCACAAGGGGATCAGATGTTTTCACAGAGGGTCAACCTGAAATGTAATATCAAGGATCTCCATGGTGACTTTACTGAATTTAGTGTCCCCTTTTTTTTCTCTTTTTTTTTTTTAATAAGACAGAGGTGGCATAATCCTTACAGTGCAGGGAAGGAAGGAGGGAATTCCCTGAAGTAACAGGGCTTTGGCAGCTGCTGGGAGTCCCTCAGTCCCTCCTTTTACTTACAGGATTACCTCCTCTGGTTCGGTTCCACCCCAAGCATGCTCCGTCTCCTTACATTTCAGTAGTCAGCTCTCAAAAAGTCCCGGGGTCGGGGGGAGGATATCAAAATTTGTAACTTAAATTTTGGTTCCTGACGTTGAAGCCAATTAATACCAATTTAATAATGAGGACAGGGTTTGAGAAAAAGAAAAAGGGAGGTTTACTGCTTTAGTTACAATGGAGAAACACAGGGGACTCTGCCCAAAGGTTGTGACTCTCTTGATCTGGAGGGACAAGAGGTTTTAAAGGAGTTTCACTTTTTATCCTAAGAGATACTCAGTTCTTAGGTCACCAGCAGGCATTGCCCTCTGTAGTGGGTGTGCTTCAGGCAGCCAGCTAAGGGCTTCTCTCATCCTGCTTAACAAAGGGGGGGGTAAAGTTCATCACAGTTTCTTAAAACACAGTCCAAAGGGGTGTCAGGCTTACTTGCTTTATTACCCATTTTCACGTCCAATATCCTTAAGTTCTTACCACAGAAATCACACAACAAAACGCACAAAAACAAACAAACCAAAAACACACAGAACACAGAAAAAAACACAAAGAAACAGAAAAACAGCGAAGAAACAGAAAAACAGAGGAGCAATGCAACGTCTTGCAAAAGCTCCGAGGAAGGAGCTCCTGTGTGCCCGTTGGAACCTCTGTACCTTTTCAGAGGAATTTCCTACAGAACAGAACAGAGGACAGAATGATTCTTATTATTGTCCCGGACAGGAGTATATGTGACCCTTCCCAGGCCACCTCTCTGTCATCAGAAGAGATCTCCCTTAACCAGATATCAGTTGTTATAAAGGCGCCACTTACCTATGGAGGCCTCCTTCACCAGGTGCTTGCTAATAGTTTTAGTGCAATGGTTCCCTGCAATTCTCCCCAGACTGAAGGCTCACTCCAAGGCCTTGGAACTTGGCTTTCCAGCCTGGAGCCCTGGAGGAAAGGCCAGCTTCAGAATTTCCAGCAGTCTGGTCTTGTGATCTGGTCGGGTCATCTCACTGGGGAACTCCAAAATGTTAGACCAGGACGCTAGAAAAGACCAGTGAGTCCAATTAAAATCAAATTAAGGCAAGCTTATTATTTCAACTGGGTGGGCTGCCCCTTCCTCTTAATACAGCGGAAACAAGTCAGCATCCCCACCTTTCCTACAGCCCAGCTTTATAGCCCAGAAAGTTACACAAAAGAGGAGTTAGAGAAAACAGAACTTTGACAAGCATCACAGAAATTGTAGTATACAATTTTTTTGCTGGCCCCAGCATCAGAAATTATGAGGATCATTAGAGCCTCAGAGAGGGTCGTTGTCTGGCCAGGGAAGGCCAATATTTATGAGGTGTCACCAAAGTTTCAGAGAGGGCTGCAATCTGGTCAGAAAGCCAGACATGGGTGAGTTCAAGGCATGGGCAGGAATTCCAAGTAGGTTCAGAATTTGCAGTAATTTATAGTAAAGAAAAAATATTTTTTCATAGCTTTGTGGCAAGATGACTCCCAATTTTAATGAAAGATCAGGTTGGGAGATCAACACTGTCCTTTACTTTTGGAAACTCCTCTACCACATCCAAGTTTGTGAACTCCTGAGCATTTTCTATTCCAGATATGTATTCACAGAACTTTTAACTCTACTCTTCTAATTGTGTCTTACTTGGGGCGAAGGTAATGTCAAGGCATTGTTCTGGATGAGAGTGGGAAGATTATTGTATACCACATATTTGCATACTCATTGGATTCATTTTCCAATTTTCCATTCAAAATACTATATCTCTGTCAATAACCCATACCCTAATAGACTCTAACTACTAATACTAATATGATGGAGAAAAATAACCGAAACAGAATTGAAATACAAGCAGTTCCGAGAAGGCATGGTGTATATTGGACTTGCCTTTTGCAAGATAAATGATAGGTGTTATAAATCTAGCCAATTTTTAATTGAAATAGTTCTCCATGTGTTTTTAAAGTTAAAAAATATGTGTATTCCTGTCTCCCTTTCTCTGTAGCCTATTCAGCACATGTATTTTTAAATGCACATAAAGAATCTTACCTGATACACGTACATTTTTGTGAGGTGCCTGACTTGGCAGTTACAAATTGTGAAAAGAGATCACTCCTCCTAAAAGCTGTTAGAACTGAAATTTCAAGCTATAGGTGAGCTTCCTAGTAGAACAACATTATACATAAATCCATGTTCAGTAAAATGAATGGTTTTGGATCTGTGGATGATATATATTTCATGATGAATTTCGTTTGGCATATATATTGCTATGTTTATTGTCTGTGGTTGTTTGTGTGTGTGTGTGTGTGTGTGTGTGTGTGTGTGTGTGTGTGTGTGTGTGTGTTTGTGTATATATATACACTCTCCAGATTTTTCAAAACATGAAATATATGTGTATTATATACACTCCCTAAATTCATTCATGTTCATGTATGTGGATTAATAATCAACTTTTCACAAGATTATTCTCAGAAATATTCATCCATCTGAAATATATATTTGTTTCCTATTACTGAAAACTAACTTCAGTGAAAGGTGCATACAAATCCTAATATTTCTACAGTTACTGACCCAGTTTAATATCAATGCAAGTAGATTCCTATGGGACATGATGTGTATTTTGACATTCATATTTATTCAACACTGGTACCTTACTATTTCTTCAGTTTATGCACATCATAGGATATATATTTCATTCACTACTTAGCAAATTTATAGGAAATTTTTTCACTTTCAATCACTTTCTTCTCCAGTACACATGTATTCCTCTATGTTTCTTGACTGGTCTTTTAATGAGACTTCTTTCCAAATACATTATTTTCGATTTTCATAATCATTTTGAAACAAATCTCACACACCCTTCATGATAAACCATAACCCTAAGATGACCATTAGATATATCACTGGTTGCAATGAATGATTGTATATCAATATAACAATTCTTATATATTTTCAGATATCTATTCAATCCCTTATTTAAAGTGGATCCAGTTATATTGTTTATTCACAGTATGGTCTATTCACGCATTATCTCTATATTCATAGACACAGTGTACGCCTATTTGTACCCGTATACTAATTTATACGTCTTCAAAATATTGCTCCCAGAAATGGTGGAAGAAATACTCATGTCACCAGATCTACATATACATATTATCACAGAAATATTCTGGACACAAAAAGCAAAGGTCACATGTACAATTGTATCAAAGCCTTAATGGAATGTGAACATGGATTACTAAAAACATCCATGTCCATGTTGCCTAATGTTCTCAAATGCCAATTCTATTTGTGACTACATATTTGTTTCTTCCTAAGATTATAAATTCAAGCTCAAGCCTGTTGAAAATGTCTAATCCTATCACTGACTTTATACTTTGCTTGATTTCCTAATGTCTCTATTGATATCTGCGTTCATACATGTTTTTCCCAGTTCATCATTGCGACTGACTCTTCACATGTGCTGACATTTACCTTCACTCTCTACCCGAAACCCTATTGCTAAAAAACTTTTGGTCCAAATCCTATACTCACTTTTCTTTCTAAGCCTACCGACTACCTTCCTAATCCTACCAACTTTTGCTTTTTGACTGGATGTTCTATTCAACATTCAATCATCCAAGGTACAAGGTCTGATGCCATTTATTATTAATTTATCTGAGACAACTGTGCAGCACATAATTCAAAGCTAAGTATCCCACTCAAGGGCCCAATGTCTTCTGGGCTTCAAATCTTACCTAAATTTCTGCTTTCATACTTATATTTCACCTATATACTCTTGTAAATATCGCAGGTTGCCAATAAAATTATTCATCCTGCAGAATGATTTCTAACCAAAATCGAAGCTATTATTAAACCTAACCATACACTCTTCCCTTAATATAACTTACAGAAGAGCAGGGACAGAGTTGGTCTTACAATATAGGAATGTAGGTGATCTTCCACCTGCTGAGAAACTTAAAGATCCATGAAGAAATGATCCTTGGAGAAGATATAGGCAGCTATGTAGGACCTGAGAGAGCAATAGTCATCTTCCATGGCAAACAACCAGGTCAGGATGAACTGATGTGTCTGAATCAGCCTCTCTCTTCTTATTGTAGAGAAGATGGACAAAACAAGGCCTGTGTGGAGAGCAGTTCCCAGGTGCCAATGGTTGATATACAATTCTATCTTCTGAATGTGTCACAGGATGTAGGGGCAGCCTCCATCTCATGGGAAGCTTGGAAGCATCTGTTAGGACAAAGTGGTTACCAAGGCAGTGACCTCATTCAGTTCCTGAAGGAAGTGACCTACCTCACTTCCTTGGTGATGCAATTCTCTGAACTTGGGAAACAGTAAGCCAAGCACCCAGAGCCCGTCCCAGTCCCAGTGGGCTCACTTGTTTGGATTTACCAAGGACAGAGTCAGTCTTTCTTGGTAAATGCTGATCTGTGGATGGCTAAATGCCAGGAAAGCTCTAAAGAGGGGCCTTCCTGAGAAAGCAGGTAGTGACTCACTGATGGCTCCTGACAACTTTACAGAGTTGGTAATGGAGACCAGATCTGAGACAGGACAGGCCATTTCATGGGAACATAGTATGTCCAATCAGTCTGAGGACACTCCGGATAGTCACAGACCTATTTGGGTAAAGAAGGTGCCTTTTTGGGTGTGAATGTGAGTTTGTGGTTTTGTCACATGTTATGAGAATAGGTAGGAAAGACAGTTTCTTTGGTTTGGAGGGGACTGTTTTCAATAAGTCATTTGACATGGTGAGTGTTTCTTTGTCTGTGTATCCTACTGTATTTGTGGTTGTAGACATTTGAAAAGCGAATGCATCAATGGTTGTGTCCTGTCTAGTAGAAATCTTCCCAGCATTCATCCTGCTCAATTTATGAATGGAGAGTGGCTTGCCTTATGTATGGGCAACACCTAATATCTTCCTAAGTTCCTGTTTCTTCGTGAATTCTGGCCACTCTCCGGAATAAGCTCATGGTTTTGTGTCCAAGATATGTACCACCACAAGGCTCTGTGACATGGCCATGTACTGGATAGCTGAAGGGAATGGGAGCATCTCAGAATACTCAGATATCAGTGTGACCAGGAAAGTCTCACTGGAGAAACCCTGCTTTGGGCCATTTGCTTACTTATGTTTCTATTACCCTTTCAGGAAGGTCTTTGCCTCAGGCCACCCCTTTGTGAAGCCTGAAGAAAACTGTTTTCTTATGGAAATGAATGGGCATCACCTGTGGCTCTTTGCTTAATTGCTTTGGAATGGGATGTGCTTGAGTCAGCCTATTGTCCTTGTGTGAGGTTGTGGCTTAGATTCTGAGCACCTGATGGATCTAAATAAAGATCCCATGTGCTTCCAAAATCAAAATGGCCAAAAGAGCAGTCATTGTGGATGAATTTTTTTTTGCCTTCTTAGGTTAGGTTCCTGACCTCCATCAAGTGAGAATAGGGATCCTTTGGGTCAAATGTGTTCTTCAAATCCCTGCAGAGGCTATCTCATATATGCTTGGGTTTTCTCATGACTCCAAATCACATAAAGAATCTATACCTGACAGCCAGTAGGCTTCAAATTGCAGAAGCGGAACACTTTAACAGCAGGAATATTTGATCACTCCTGGTTCACAGAAAGAGTGCCCAGGCCACAATGATTTTAGGCAAATGAGGGGCAAGTGAGCTGATTTTAGACACATTCTTGACCTCACCTCTCATAGAAACCTCCAGCCAGAGGGTATGATGAGTGTCTATATGGAAGAAGGTGAGTGTCATATGGCAGTATTTTGGATTTAAGCGAAGAAGAGAGAGAACTCAAATTACTGACATATGGGATGAAAAAGGCAATATCACAACAGATGCTGCAGAAATACAGAAGACAATTAGAAATTATTTTGAGAACCTATATTCCAATAAAATAGAAAATAGTGAAGACATCGGTAAATTTCTTAAGTCATATGATTTGCACAGACTGAGTCAGGAGGATACACACAATTTAAACAGACCAATATCAATGGATGAAATAGAAGAAGCAATCAAAAGACTACCAACCAAGAAAAGCCCAGGTTCGGATGGGTATACAACGGAGTTTTAAGAAACCTTTAAAGAAGAATTAATACCAATACTTTTCAAGATATTTCAGGAAATAGAAAAAGAGGGAGCTCTGCCAAATTCATTCTATGAGACCAACATCACTCTGATTCCAAAACCAGACAAAGACACCTCAAAGAAAGAAAACTACAGACCAATATCTCTGATGAACCTAGATGCAAAAAACCTCAATTAAATTCTGGCGAATCGGATACAAAGGCACATCAAAAAAATTGTGCACCATGATCAGGTAGGATTCATCCCTGGGATGCAAGGACGGTACAATATACGGAAATCGATAAATGTTATTCAAAACATCAATGGACTTAATGATAAGAACCATATGATCATCTCGATAGATGCAGAAAAATCATTCGACAAAGTAGAGCATCCCTTTATGTTCAAAACATTAGAAAAACTAGGGATAACAGGAACTTACCTCGACATTGTAAAAGCTATCTATGCTAAGCCTCAGGCTAGCATCATTCTGAATGGAGAAAAATTAAAGGCATTCCCTCTAAAATCTGGAACTAGACAGGGATGTCCTCTATCACCACTTCTATTCAATATAGTTCTCGAAACACTGGCCACAGTAATTAGACAGATGAAAGAAATTAAAGGCATAAAAATAGGAAAAAATGAACTTAAATTATCGCTATTTGCGGATGACATGATTCTATATATAGAAAACCCAAAAGGTTCTACAAAAAACTACTAGAACTAATAAATGAATTCAGCAATGTGGCAGGATATAAAATTAACATGCATAATTCAAAGGCATTTCTGTATATCAGCGACAAAACTTCTGAAACAGAAATGAGGAAAAACACTTCATTCGCAATATCCTAAAAAAAAAAAAAAAAAAAAAAAAAACTTGGGAATCAACCTAACAAAAGAATTCAAAGATTTATACAATGCAAACTACAGAACCCTACAAAGAGAAGTAGAATAAGATCTTAGAAGATGGAAAATATACCCTGTTCATGCAGAGGCAGAACTAACATCATCAAAATTCTGATATTACCAAAAGTTCTCTATAGGTTTAACACAATGCCAATCAAAATCCCAACGGCATTTTTTGTAGAAATAGAGAAAGCAATCATGAAATTCATATGGAAAAATAAAAGACCCAGAATAGCAAAAGCAATTCTAAGCAGGGAGTGTGAATCAGGCGGTATAGCGATACCAGATTTCAAACTATATTACAGAGCAATAGTAACAAAAACAGCATGGTACTGGTACCAAAACATGAAGGTGGACCCATGGTACAGAATGGAGGACATAGAGACTTATCCGTAAAGCTACAACTGTCTTATATTTGATAAAGGAGCTAAAAGCATGCAATGGAGGAAGGATAGCATCTTCAACAAATGGTGCTGGGAAAACTGAAAATCCATATGTAACAAAATGAAACCGAATCCCTTTCTCTCGCCATGCACAAAAGTTATATCAAAATGGATCAAAGAGCTTGATATCAAATCAGAGACATGGTGTCTGATAGAAGAAAAATTGGCTACGATCTACATACTGTGGTGTCGGGCTCCAAATTCCTCAATAGGACCCCCATAGCACAAGAGTTAATAACTAGAATCAACAAATGGGACTTACTCAAAATAAAAAGAATTTTCTCAGCAAAAGAAACAATAAGAGAGGTAAATAGGGAGCCTACATCCTGGGAACAAATCTTTATTCCTCACACTTCAGATAGAGCCCTAATATCCAGAGTATACAAAGAACTCAAAAAATTAGACAATAAGATAACAAATAACACAATCAACAAGTGGGCCAAGGACCTCAACAGACACTTCTCAGAGAAGGACATACAATCAATCAACAAGTACATGAAAAAATGCGCACCATCTCCAGCAGTAAGAGAAATGCAAATCAAAACAACCCTAAGATACCATCTCACTCCAGTAAGATTGGCAGGCATTATGAAGCAAAACAACAACAAGTGCTGGTGAGGGTGTGGGGAAAGAGGTACACTTGTACATTGCTGGTGGGACTGCAAATTGGTGTAGTCTATTTGGAAAGCAGTATGGAGATTTCTTGGAAAGCTGGGAATGAAACCACCATTTGACCCACGTATTTTCCTTCTCGTTCAATTCCCTAAAGACGTAAAAAGAGCATGCTACAGGGAAACTGCTACATCGATGTTCATAGCAGCAAAATTCACAATAGTAAGTCTGTGGAACCAACCTAGATGCCTTTCAATAGATGGGATGTGAGGTGGGAGGGAACGTGAGAGAGAAGGGAAATTGCATGGAATTGGAAGGAGACCCTCAGGGTTATACAAAATTACATACAAGAGGAAGTGAGGGGAAAGGGAAAGATAATTCAAGGGGGAGAAATTTATTACAGTAGAGGAATTAGAGAGAGAAGAGGGGATGAGAGGGAAGGGGGGATAGTAGAGGATAGGAAAGGCAGAAGAATACAACAAACACTAGTATGGCAATATGTGAATCAATGGATGTGTAACTGATGTGATTCTGCTATCTGTATATGGGGTAAAAATAGGAGTTCATAACCCACTTGAATCAAAGTGTGAAATATGATACATCAAGAACAATGTAATGTTTTGAACAATCATAAATAAGAATTTTAAAAAAAAGAAAACTAACTTCGGTGAATGATGCACGCGAATCCTAATATTTCTACAGTAACTGACCCAGTTTAACATCAATGCAAGTAGATTCCAATGGGACATGATGTATATTTTGACATTCATTTTTATTCAACACTGGTACATTACTATTTCATCAGTTTATGCACATTATAGGATATATATTTCATCCACAATTTAGCAAATTTATATGCATTTGTTTCACTTTCAATCACTTCCTGCTTCAGAACACATGTATTCCTCCATATTTCATGACTGGTCTTTTCATGAGACTTCTTACCAAACACAATATTTTCAATTTCCATAATCACTTTTAAAGCAAAACTCACACACACTTCATGATAAACAATATCCCTAAGATTACCATTAGATACATAACTGGTTGGAATGACTGATTTTATGTCAATTTATGATTTCTTATATGTTTTCAGATATCAATTCAATCTATTATTTAAAGTGGAACCAGTTATATTATTTATTCACAGTATGTTCTATTCATGAATTATCTCTATATTCATAGACACAGGGTACACCACTTTGTACCGCCAATACTAATTTATATGTCTTCAAATATTGCTCCCAGAAATAGTGGAAGAAATACTCATGTCACATGATCTACATATACATTTTATCACAATAATTTTCTGGGCACAAAATGCAAAGGTCACACTTATGATTGTTCCAAATCCTAAATGGAAAGTGAACATGGATTACTAAAAACATCGATGTCCTCGTTGCCTAATGCTGTCAAATATCATTCCTATTGGTGACTACATTTTTGTTTCTTCCTAAGATTATGTATTCAATCTCAATCCTGTTGAAAATATCTAATCCTATCACTCACATTAAAATTGCCTTATTTTGTAATGTCTCTATTGATATCTTCTTTCCTATATTTTCCCCAGTTCATCATTGTGACTGACTCTTCACATGTGCTGAAATTTACATTCACTCTATAACCGAAACCCTATTGCTAAAGAGCATTTGGTCCAAATTTTATACTCACTCTTCTTCCTCAACCTACCGACTGTCTTCATTATCCTACCGACTATCCCAATTTGAGTGGATGTTCTCTTCTACAATCAATCATCCAAGGTCCAAGGTCCTATGCCGTTGACTGTTGATTTATCTGAGACAACTGTGCAGAACGTAATTAAAAGCTAAATATCCCAAACAAGGGCCTAATGCCCTTGTGGACTTCAAATCTTACAAAGATTTCTGTTTTCATACTTATATTTCACCTGTATATTCTTGTAATTATGGCAGTTTCCAAATACAATTATTCATCCAGCAGAATGATTACTAACCCAAAACGCACATGTGATTAACCCTAACCATACACTGTTCCCTCAATCTAACTTTATAAAAGAGCAGGTACAGAGTTCGTCTTACAATACAGGAATGTAGGGTATCTTCCACCTGCTGAGAACCTTTGAGATTCCATGCAGATTTGATCCCTGAAGAAGATGTAGGCAGCTATGAAGGACCTGAGAGAGCAAAACTCATCTTCCATGGAAAACAACCTTTTCAGGATGAAGGGTTGTGTCTGAATAAGCCTTTCTCTTCTTAATGTAGAGAAGATGGACCAAACCAGGCCTGTGTGGAGAGCTGGTGCGGCCAATTTGGAAAGCAGTATGGAGAATATGGGGAAAGCTGGGAATGGAACCACAATTTGACCCAGCTATTGCCTTTTTCAGACTATTCCCTGAAGACCTTAAAAGAGTGTACTAAAGGGATACTGCCATATCGATGTTCATAGCAGCACAATTCACAATTGCTACACTGTGGAACCAACCCAGTTGCCCTTCAGTAGATGAATGGATAAAAAAAAAAAATTGGCTTTTTTACACCATCGAGTATTAAGCAGCACTAAAAAATGACAAAATCATGGAATTTGCAGAGAAATGGATGGTACTAGAGCAGACTATGCATAGTGAAGCTAGCCAATCCCTAAAAAACAAATACCAAATGTCTTCTTTGATATAATGAGAGCAACTAAGAACAGAGCAGGAAGAGCAGGAAGAAAAGATTAACATTAAACAGCGATATGAGGTTGGAGGAAAAGGGAGAGAAAAGGAAAATTGCATGGTAATGGAGGGAGACCCTCATTGTTACACAAAATTACATATAAGAGGTTGTGAGGGGAATGGGAAAATAAACAAGGAGAGAAATGAATTAGAGTAGATGTGGTAGAGAGAGAAGACGGGAGGGGAGAGGAGGGGGGATAGTAGAGTATAGGAAAGGTAGCAGAATACAACAGTAACTAATAGGGCATTATGTAAAAATGTGGATGTGTAACCGATGTGATTCTGCAATCTGTATTTGGGGTAAAAATGGGAGTTCATAAGCCACTTGTATCTAATGTATGAAATATAATATGTCAAGAGCTTTGTAATGTTTTGAACAACCAATAAAAGAAGAAAAAGTAGCAATATATGACAATCGAAATTCATCATGAAATATATATAATCCACAGATGCAAAAATATTCATTTAACTCAACATGGATTTATGTATAATGGTATTCAACTTGGAAGCTCACCCATAGGTTAAATTTTCAGTTCCAACGGCGTTTAGGAGGAGTGATCTCTTCTCACAATTTGTATCTGCCAATTCAGCCACCTCACAAGTATATACGTGTGATACCAGATAGGATTCTCTATGTGCATATAAAAATACAAGTGCTGTATAGGCTACAGAGAAAGGGAGACAGGAATTCACATATTTGTTAACTTTAAAAACACATGTAGAGTTATTTAAACAAAAAATTGACTAGATTTATAACTCCTCCACTATATAATGCAAAAGGCAATTCCAACTACACCACATGCCTCTTCTGAACTGCTTGTATTTCTATTCTGTTTAGGTTATTTTTCACCTTCATATTAGGATTATTATTCAGGACTACTAGGGTATGGGTTAGTGTCAGGGATTCAGTATTTCAAATGGAAAATTGGAAAATGAATCCAGTGTGTTTGTAAATATGTGCTACACAAAAATCTTCCCATTCACATCCAGAGCAATGCCTTGTCATTACCTTCACCCCAAGTAAGACACAATAAGCGTAGAAAAGTGTGAAAATCTGTGAATACATATCTGGAATGGAATATGCTCGGGAGTTCACAATCTTGGAGGTGCTAGAGGAGTTTCCAAATGTAAGGGACAGGGTAAACACTCCACCAACATCGAGCTCTGCTGACCTATGACTTTTTTGGAAACTGCCTCTGACTTTGGGCACTTGAAATATATTTTGTTGTCATGAGCTTTAGCTTCCTTTGTAGTGAGACCATCAAAGCTGGGTCTGCATCTATGTGACCTGGAAAACATAGTTTCTTATACTCCAATGAACATGAGGCAGCAGTGCTGAATTCTCTCTTTGTAGGTAAACTGTGTCCACTGGAAGCTAAATGTCTCCTGGTGGGGACTGTGAAGACATTTGTTCATCCTTCACTTTTTGTGGTGTTTCTTGCTGCTGCACTGGGAATATGGTTTTTGCTTCACAAAATACAAGGAGTTCAACTGGGGCAGAGTGCTGGAGGGAGTTCTGTAACGTGAGGTGTGTCTCATTTATTTGTTGCTTTTTCCTTTTTTTTTTTTGAAGAATGACCTCCAGGTGATGAATTTCCCTCTTAAAACTACTTTCATTGTGTCTCATAGATTCCAAAATGTTGTGTCTGTGTTTTCGTTTATCTCTAAGAATTTTTTGATTTCCTCCGTTATGTCTTCTGTAACTCATTGATCATTCTGTAACATATTTTCATTTTCCATGTGATGTAGGATTTTTCTTTCCTTCTTTTATCATTGATTTACAGTTTCATTCCATTATGGTCAAAAAAATGCATGGTATTATCTCCACCTCTTTATATTTACTGAGGGTTGCCCTATGGCATAATATATGCTCTATTTTTAAGAAGGATGCATGTGCTGCTGAGAAAAAAGTATATCCACTTAATGATGGTTGGTATATTTTATATATTTCAGTTAAGTATAGGTTATTGATTCTGATATTGAGTTCTATATTTTCTTTATTCAACTTTTGTTTGGAGGATCTGTCCATTGGTGAGAGAGGTGTGTTGAAGTCACCCATAATTATTGTGTTGTTGTCTATTTGATTCCTGAACTTGAGGAGAACTTGTTTTATGAACATCGCAGCACCATTGCTTGGTGCATAAATATTGATAATTTTTATGTCTTGTTGGTGAATGATTCCTTTTAACGGTATATAATATCCATCCTTATCCCTTTTGAATAACTTAGTCTTGATGTCAATTTTATTGGATGTGAGAATGGCCATCCCTGATTCCTTACGAGGACCGTGTGCATGGTATATTTTTTCCCAACCTGTCACCTTCTGCCTGTGTATGTGTTTTCCATTCAGATGTGTCTCCTGGAGGCAACATATTGTTGGATTTGTTTTTTTAATTCAAGTTACCAGCCTATGTCGCTTTATTGGAGAGTTTAACCATTAACGTTTTGAGTTACTATTGATATATGGTTTGTACTGCCAGCCATGTTTGATTATTTATCTTTTTTTTAATTTAGTTTGTTTCTCCATGATTAGCTTTTCCCCCGCCCTCTGTCATTAATGAGGCACTTCCCAATGATAGTTTTGGTTGTTGTTTTTCATTTCTTCCTCGTGTAGTGTTTTGCTCAAGACACTTTGCAATGATGGTTTTCTGGCTGCAAATTCTTTTAGATTTTGTTTATCATGAACTATTTTTATTTTGTTGTCATACCTGAAGCTTAATTTTGCTGGATACAGAATTATTGGTTGGCATCTATTGTCTTTCTCTATTTGAAATACGTTGTTCCAGGATCTTCTCACTTTCAGCGTCTGTTATGAAATATCTGTTGTTAACCTTATTGGTTTACCCCTGAATGTCATCTGCCTCCTTTCTCATGTAGCTTTTAATAATTTCTCTTTGTTCTGTTTATTGGATATCTTCATAACAGTGTGTCTTGGCGTTGTTCTACTGTGATTTTGTGTGCTCGGTGTCCTGTATGCATCTACAATTTGTATATCTTTTTCTTTTTTTATTTCTGGAATGTTTTCTGTATTTATTTTATTCAGCAGGATACTCATTCCCTTGGTTTGAATCTCTATACCTTCCTCTATCCAGATGACTCATAAGTTTGTTTTTTTTTATGTTATCCCATATCGCTTGGATGTTTTTCTCATGATTTTTGACCAGTTTTTTGGAGTTGGCTAGACTCTTTTCAAGATGATATATTTTGTCTTCATTACCTGACGTTCTGGCTTCTACTTGCTCCACTCTGTTAGTGATACTCTCAATTGAGTTTTTAATTTGGTTTATCGTTTCCTTCATTTTTAGAATTAATGTTTGATTTTCTTTATTATCTCTATCTCCTGATAAAGACGCTTAATTTCTTCTTTTATCTGTTTATGTAATTCATTTTCAATGTGTTCTTTCACTACTTGGATTTGCTTTCTCGTATCATCTTTAAGGTTCCATTCCATCTGTCTAAGGTATTCCTTGAGTTCTTTATGTGACCATTTTTCTGATGATTCAATGTCCTCCTGATTATTTAGGCTATCCTTCATTGTTTGTACTCCTTTTCATCCTTGCTTTTTTATGCTGCTCATGTTACTTCTTGTTCTGTTTGCTGAGTTACTGCTAACTCTTATTAATTTATTTGAAGCTTGGGAGAAAAGATAATAGTAGGGATGGGAAGAAGTCACTAATGAGAATCAGAGTAGGCAGGTAGAATTAAAGGAAGGGAGAATAAGAAAAATGAATAGAAATGAAAAGACGAAAGAAAAAATGGAAAACAAATAAAG